>NW_026645985.1:0-214740 GCF_949987535.1 Balaenoptera acutorostrata
ATGAGAAACCAAGAAGATGGTACACCGTGTGCTCGGGAAAGGTTTCTAAAACGCACCTCATTTCTCATCTCCTTGGCTAGGGTTCGCCATTCCAGCCGATTTACTAGCCATCTCCCTCCTTGGAGAATCAGCACCTTTAACCTCCTGTTCCGTACAGGTTGCAATTTGTCCTGAGGATGAACGGGAAGAGGGGGAACCAATGAGAGACTAGCTCTAGGTGTTGGGACAGGCACAGGTCACTCTATTTTCCCAACAGGAAGAAGAATTAAGCACAAGCTCAGCCTGCCCCCCAGAACCAGAAGAGGGCCTGAAGCAATCCTGCGCTTTTGCAGCCAGCTCCCAAAAAAGCGAGTTGAAAAATGGAGCTCAGGGGCACTGCAATTCACAAACCTGCAGAGTTTTAAATGATACCTCTCGTCCACAAATATATTAAGGGAAGGCAACGAAGAGGCTTTGAAAGCAAGGCAGAATTGCAGGAAAGAGATTTCAGGAGGTAGATTCGAATCGCCTTGAAAGCACATGAAAAGCGGCAAAACGTGGACAATGATGCCCTTGGCCAAAAAGGGCGTATGCGTTTTTTCCTGAATATATTCAGGAAAAAAAGCATACGCCCTTTTTGGCCAACCAAGCAACCTGGAAAGGCAAATCAGCGCTCCAAAGAAGTCTCGCTTCCCAGCGGGCAAAAGGGCCATGCGGAAAAAAGTGTCCAAACCAGAAATGCAGGACCGGCCATGGAGAAATGGGAGCCTTGCTACGCTGATGGGTGGGATGTAAATTGCCAACAGCCACTCTGGAGAAGTGTACGGTGTGTTCTGAAACATCTAAAAAACACAGCTTGGAGAGCATAGGGCACTTCCACTCATGGGCGTATAAATTGGAAAACTAAAAATCAGCAAGACACAGGCACCCCAAAGTTTAGGGCTGCTCTGTTGACAAGAACCCCCACTTCATTACACCTTAAATATCCTAGGAAAGAGAAAAATGGATAAAGAAGTTGTGGTCCTCATGTACAATGGAATATCACTCAGCCATGAAATCAACGTCATAAGGCTAGTAGCAGCACGATGAGTGGATTTAGGTACGACAATTCTAAGTGAAATAAGTCACACAGAAAAAGACACTTATCATAAGATATCACTTATAGAGGGAATGTAAAAACCGCTACACTTGAACTGAATTGCAAAACAGAACAGAGTCTCACATTTAGAAAACACACTATGGCTGCTGAACGGGAAAGGTGAGGTGGGGTGATGCATAAAACAAGGGTTTCAAATTAGCTCAGATACCGTTCCATAAACCCAATTTGTAAGAGACAAGACCGATTCCTTTTTCAGTGAACTGGACTCAACACCCCCTATTCACCGCACAAGAATATATCTGACTAGTAAGAATCTTCAAACCTATGTATTGATATCTCTCTGTAACTGAGTCAAGGGGGTGTAAAGCGGCATAAACACAGCCGTGAAAAGCAGCTAAACCCCATTATAAAAATAAATTACTTTTCAAAACCCGTGAAACAAAGACAGTGAAAGAGAGAGAAATTCTTACAAAATTCTTTCAGGGGCTGTGATGCAACCTGGATTGACCATATCTAGATCCACAGCTGATTGAGACATAAGGGTGGACACTCTTGGGGCTGAGAGGTTCGGTGAGGTTGGGTGAGCCAACGCAGACCCTTTCAAGTAATACTGCATGGTACCCATCCCATGGGTCCCAAATCTCCAGGTTCAAGGGCATCTTCCTACATCGAAAACAGGCATGAGAAACCCAGAAGATGGTACACCGTGTGATCGGGAAAGGTTTCAAAACGCACCTCATTTCTCATCTCCTTTGCTCGGGTTCGCCATTCCAGCCGATTTACTAGCCATCTCCCTCCTTGGAGAATCAGCACCTTTAACCTCCTGTTCCGTACATGTTGCAATTTTTCCTGAGGATGAAGGGGAAGAGGGGGAACCAATGAGAGACTAGCCCTAGGTGTTGGGACAGGCACAGGTCACTCTATTTTCCCATCAGGAAGAAGAATTAAGCACAAGCTCAGCCTGCCCCCCAGAAACAGAAGAGGGCCTGAAGCAATCCTGCGCTTTTGCGGCCAGCTCCCAAAAAAGCGAGTTGAAAAATGGAGCTCAGGGGCGCTGCAATTCACAAAACTGCAGAGTTTTAAAAGATACCTCTCGTCCACAAATATATTAAGGGAAGGCAACGAAGAGGCTTTGAAAGAAAGGCAGAATTGCAGGAAACAGATTTCAGGAGGTAGATTCGAATCGCCTTGAAAGCACATGAAAAGCGGCAAAACGTGGACAATGATGCCCTTGGCCAAAAAGGGCGTATGCGTTTTTTCCTGAATATATTCAGGAAAAAAAGCATACGCCCTTTTTGGCCAACCAAGCAACCTGGAAAGGCAAATCAGCGCTCCAAAGAAGTCTCGCTTCCCAGCGGGCAAAAGGGCCATGCGGAAAAAAGTGTCCAAACCAGAAATGCAGGACCGGCCATGGAGAAATGGGAGCCTTGCTAAGCTGATGGGTGGGATGTAAATTGCCAACAGCCACTCTGGAGAAGTGTACGGTGTGTTCTGAAACATCTAAAAAACACAGCTTGGAGAGCATAGGGCACTTCCACTCATGGGCGTATAAATTGGAAAACTAAAAATCAGCAAGACACAGGCACCCCAAAGTTTAGGGCTGCTCTGTTGACAAGAACCCCCACTTCATTACACCTTAAATATCCTAGGAAAGAGAAAAATGGATAAAGAAGTTGTGGTCCTCATGTACAATGGAATATCACTCAGCCATGAAATCAACGTCATAAGGCTAGTAGCAGCATGATGAGTGGATTTAGGTACGACGATTCTAAGTGAAATAAGTCACACAGAAAAAGACACTTATCATAAGATATCACTTATAGAGGGAATGTAAAAACCGCTACACTTGAACTGAATTGCAAAACAGAACAGAGTCACACATTTAGGAAACACACTATGGCTGCTGAACGGGAAAGGTGAGGTGGGGTGATGCATAAAACAAGGGTTTCAAATTAGCTCAGATACCGTTCCATAAACCCAATATGTAAGAGACAAGACCTATTCCTTGCTCAGTGAACTGGACTCAACACCCCCTATTCACCGCACAAGAATATATCTGACTAGTAAGAATCTTCAAACCTATGTATTGATATCTCTCTGTAAGTGAGTCATGGGGGTGTAAAGCGGCATAAACACAGCCGTGAAAAGCAGCTAAACCCCATTATAAAAATAAATTACTTTTCAAAACCCGTGAAACAAAGACAGTGAAAGAGAGAGAAATTCTTACATAATTCGTTCAGGGGCTGTGATGCAACCTGGATTGACCATATCTAGACCCACAGCTGATTGAGACATAAGGGTGGACACTCTTGGGGCTGAGAGGTTCGGTGAGGTTGGGTGAGCCAACGCAGACCCTTTCAAGTAATACTGCATGGTACCCATCCCATGGGTCCCAAATCTCCAGGTTCAAGGGCATCTTCCTAAATCGAAAACAGGCATGAGAAACCAAGAAGATGGTACACCGTGTGCTCGGGAAAGGTTTCTAAAACGCACCTCATTTCTCATCTCCTTGGCTCGGGTTCGCCATTCCAGCCGATTTACTAGCCATCTCCCTCCTTGGAGAATCAGCACCTTTAACCTCCTGTTCCGTATAGGTTGCAATTTGTCCTGAGGATGAAGGGGAAGAGGGGGAACCAATGAGAGACTAGCTCTAGGTGTTGGGACAGGCACAGGTCACTCTATTTTCCCATCAGGAAGAAGAATTAAGCACAAGCTCAGCCTGCCCCCCAGAACCAGAAGAGGGCCTGAAGCAATCCTGCGCTTTTGCAGCCAGCTCCCAAAAAAGCGAGTTGAAAAATGGAGCTCAGGGGCACTGCAATTCACAAACCTGCAGAGTTTTAAATGATACCTCTCGTCCACAAATATATTAAGGGAAGGCAACGAAGAGGCTTTGAAAGCAAGGCAGAATTGCAGGAAAGAGATTTCAGGAGGTAGATTCGAATCGCCTTGAAAGCACATGAAAAGCGGCAAAACGTGGACAATGATGCCCTTGGCCAAAAAGGGCGTATGCGTTTTTTCCTGAATATATTCAGGAAAAAAAGCATACGCCCTTTTTGGCCAACCAAGCAACCTGGAAAGGCAAATCAGCGCTCCAAAGAAGTCTCGCTTCCCAGCGGGCAAAAGGGCCATGCGGAAAAAAGTGTCCAAACCAGAAATGCAGGACCGGCCATGGAGAAATGGGAGCCTTGCTACGCTGATGGGTGGGATGTAAATTGCCAACAGCCACTCTGGAGAAGTGTACGGTGTGTTCTGAAACATCTAAAAAACACAGCTTGGAGAGCATAGGGCACTTCCACTCATGGGCGTATAAATTGGAAAACTAAAAATCAGCAAGATACAGGCACCTCAAAGTTTAGGGCTGCTCTGTTGACAAAACCCCCACTTCATTACACCTTAAATATCCTAGGAAAGAGAAAAATGGATAAAGAAGTTGTGGTCCTCATGTACAATGGAATATCACTCAGCCATGAAATCAACGTCATAAGGCTAGTAGCAGCACGATGAGTGGATTTAGGTACGACAATTCTAAGTGAAATAAGTCACACAGAAAAAGACACTTATCATAAGATATCACTTATAGAGGGAATGTAAAAACCGCTACACTTGAACTGAATTGCAAAACAGAACAGAGTCACACATTTAGAAAACACACTATGGCTGCTGAACGGGAAAGGTGAGGTGGGGTGATGCATAAAACAAGGGTTTCAAATTAGCTCAGATACCGTTCCATAAACCCAATTTGTAAGAGACAAGACCTATTCCTTTTTCAGTGAACTGGACTCAACACCCCCTATTCACCGCACAAGAATATATCTGACTAGTAACAATCTTCAAACCTATGTATTGATATCTCTCTGTAAGTGAGTCAAGGGGGTGTAAAGCGGCATAAACACAGCCGTGAAAAGCAGCTAAACCCCATTATAAAAATAAATTACTTTTAAAAACCAGTGAAACAAAGACAGTGAAAGAGAGACAAATTCTTCCAAAATTCGTTCAGGGGCTGTGATGCAACCTGGATTGACCATATCTAGACCCACAGCTGATTGAGACATAAGGGTGGACACTCTTGGGGCTGAGAGGTTCGGTGAGGTTGGGTGAGCCAACGCAGACCTTTTCAAGTAATACTGCCTGGTACCCATCCCATGGGTCCCAAATCTCCAGGTTCAAGGGCATCTTCCAACATCGAAAACAGGCATGAGAAACCCAGAAGATGGTACACCGTGTGATCGGGAAAGGTTTCTAAAACGAACCTCATTTCTCATCTCCTTGGCTCGGGTTCGCCATTCCAGCCGAGTTACTAGCCATCTCCCTCCTTGGAGTATCAGCACCTTTAACCTCCTGTTCCGTACAGGTTGCAATTTGTCCTGAGGATGAAGGGGAAGAGGGGGAACCAATGAGAGACTAGCTCTAGGTGTTGGGACAGGCACAGGTCACTCTATTTTCCCATCAGGAAGAAGAATTAAGCACAAGCTCAGCCTGCCCCCCAGAAGCAGAAGAGGGCCTGAAGCAATCCTGCGCTTTTGCGGCCAGCTCCCAACAAAGCGAGTTGAAAAATGGAGCTCAGGGGCGCTGCAATTCACAAAACTGCAGAGTTTTAAATGATACCTCTCGTCCACAAATATATTAAGGGTAGGCAACAAAGAGGCTTTGAAAGCAAGGCAGAATTGCAGGAAACAGATTTCAGGAGGTAGATTCGAATCGCCTTGAAAGCACATGAAAAGCGGCAAAACGTGGACAATGATGCCCTTGGCCAAAAAGGGCGTATGCGTTTTTTCCTGAATATATTCAGGAAAAAAAGCATACGCCCTTTTTGGCCAACCAAGCAACCTGGAAAGGCAAATCAGCGCTCCAAAGAAGTCTCGCTTCCCAGCGGGCAAAAGGGCCATGCGGAAAAAAGTGTCCAAACCAGAAATGCAGGACCGGCCATGGAGAAATGGGAGCCTTGCTACGCTGATGGGTGGGATGTAAATTGCCAACAGCCACTCTGGAGAAGTGTACGGTGTGTTCTGAAACATCTAAAAAACACAGCTTGGAGAGCATAGGGCACTTCCACTCATGGGCGTATAAATTGGAAAACTAAAAATCAGCAAGACAGAGGCACCTCAAAGTTTAGGGCTGCTCTGTTGACAAGAACCCCCACTTCATTACACCTTAAATATCCTAGGAAAGAGAAAAATGGATAAAGAAGTTGTGGTCCTCATGTACAATGGAATATCACTCAGCCATGAAATCAACGTCATAAGGCTAGTAGCAGCACGATGAGTGGATTTAGGTACGACGATTCTAAGTGAAATAAGTCACACAGAAAAAGACACTTATCATAAGATATCACTTAGAGAGGGAATGTAAAAACCGCTACACTTGAACTGAATTACAAAACAGAACAGAGTCACACGTTCAGAAAACACACTATGGCTGCTGAACGGGAAAGGTGAGGTGGGGTGATGCATAAAACAAGGGTTTCAAATTAGCTCAGATACCGTTCCATAAACCCAATATGTAAGAGACAAGACCTATTCCTTGCTCAGTGAACTGGACTCAACACCCCCTATTCACCGCACAAGAATATATCTGACTAGTAAGAATCTTCAAACCTATATATTGATATCTCTCTGTAAGTGAGTCAAGGGGGTGTAAAGCGGCATAAACACAGCCGTGAAAAGCAGCTAAACCCCATTATAAAAATAAATTACTTTTCAAAACCCGTGAAACAAAGACAGTGAAAGAGAGAGAAATTCTTACAAAATTCTTTCAGGGGCTGTGATGCAACCTGGATTGACCATATCTAGATCCACAGCTGATTGAGACATAAGGGTGGACACTCTTGGGGCTGAGAGGTTCGGTGAGGTTGGGTGAGCCAACGCAGACCCTTTCAAGTAATACTGCATGGTAGCCATCCCATGGGTCCCAAATCTCCAGGTTCAAGGGCATCTTCCTACATCGAAAACAGGCATGAGAAACCCAGAAGATGGTACACCGTGTGCTCGGGAAAGGTTTCTAAAACGCACCTCATTTCTCATCTCCTTTGCTCGGGTTCGCCATTCCAGCCGATTTACTAGCCATCTCCCTCCTTGGAGAATCAGCACCTTTAACCTCCTGTTCCGTATAGGTTGCAATTTGTCCTGAGGATGAAGGGGAAGAGGGGGAACCAATGAGAGACTAGCTCTAGGTGTTGGGACAGGCACAGGACACTGTATTGTCCCATGAGGAAGAAGAATTAAGCACAAGCTCAGCCTGCCCCCCAGAACAAGAAGAGGGCCTGAAGCAATCCTGCGCTTTTGCAGCCAGCTCCCAAAAAAGCGAGTTGAAAAATGGAGCTCAGGGGCACTGCAATTCACAAACCTGCAGAGTTTTAAATGATACCTCTCGTCCACAAATATATTAAGGGAAGGCAACGAAGAGGCTTTGAAAGCAAGGCAGAATTGCAGGAAACAGATTTCAGGAGGTAGATTCGAATCGCCTTGAAAGCACATGAAAAGCGGCAAAACGTGGACAATGATGCCCTTGGCCAAAAAGGGCGTATGCGTTTTTTCCTGAATATATTCAGGAAAAAAAGCATTCGCCCTTTTTGGCCAACCAAGCAACCTGGAAAGGCAAATCAGCGCTCCAAAGAAGTCTCGCTTCCCAGCGGGCAAAAGGGCCATGCGGAAAAAAGTGTCCAAACCAGAAATGCAGGACCGGCCATGGAGAAATGGGAGCCTTGCTACGCTGATGGGTGGGATGTAAATTGCCAACAGCCACTCTGGAGAAGTGTACGGTGTGTTCTGAAACATCTAAAAAACACAGCTTGGAGAGCATAGGGCACTTCCACTCATGGGCGTATAAATTGGAAAACTAAAAATCAGCAAGACACAGGCACCCCAAAGTTTAGGGCTGCTCTGTTGACAAGAACCCCCACTTCATTACAACTTCAATATCCTAGGAAAGAGAAAAATGGATAAAGAAGTTGTGGTCCTCATGTATAATGGAATATCACTCAGCCATGAAATCAACGTCATAAGGCTAGTAGCAGCACGATGAGTGGATTTAGGTACGACGATTCTAAGTGAAATAAGTCACACAGAAAAAGACACTTATCATAAGATATCACTTCTAGAGGGAATGTAAAAACCGCTACACTTGAACTGAATTACAAAACAGAACAGAGTCACACGTTTAGGAAACACACTATGGCTGCTGAACGGGAAAGGTGAGGTGGGGTGATGCATAAAACAAGGGTTTCAAATTAGCTCAGATACCGTTCCATAAACCCAATATGTAAGAGACAAGACCTATTCCTTTTTCAGTGAACTGGACTCAACACCCCCTATTCACCGCACAAGAATATATCTGACTAGTAAGAATCTTCAAACCTATGTATTGATATCTCTCTGTAAGTGAGTCAAGGGGGTGTAAAGTGGCATAAACACAGCCGTGAAAAGCAGCTAAACCCCATTATAAAAATAAATTACTTTTCAAAACCCGTGAAACAAAGACAGTGAAAGAGAGAGAAATTCTTACAAAATTCGTTCAGGGGCTGTGATGCAACCTGGATTGACCATATCTAGACCCACAGCTGATTGAGACATAAGGGTGGACACTCTTGGGGCTGAGAGGTTCGGTGAGGTTGGGTGAGCCAACGCAGACCCTTTCAAGTAATACTGCATGGTACCCATCCCATGGGTCCCAAATCTCCAGGTTCAAGGGCATCTTCCTAAATCGAAAACAGGCATGAGAAACCAAGAAGATGGTACACCGTGTGCTCGGGAAAGGTTTCTAAAACGCACCTCATTTCTCATCTCCTTGGCTCGGGTTCGCCATTCCAGCCGATTTACTAGCCATCTCCCTCCTTGGAGAATCAGCACCTTTAACCTCCTCTTCCGTATAGGTTGCAATTTGTCCTGAGGATGAAGGGGAAGAGGGGGAACCAATGAGAGACTAGCTCTAGGTGTTGGGACAGGCACAGGTCACTCTATTTTCCCATCAGGAAGAAGAATTAAGCACAAGCTCAGCCTGCCCCCCAGAACCAGAAGAGGGCCTGAAGCAATCCTGCGCTTTTGCAGCCAGCTCCCAAAAAAGCGAGTTGAAAAATGGAGCTCAGGGGCACTGCAATTCACAAACCTGCAGAGTTTTAAATGATACCTCTCGTCCACAAATATATTAAGGGAAGGCAACGAAGAGGCTTTGAAAGCAAGGCAGAATTGCAGGAAAGAGATTTCAGGAGGTAGATTCGAATCGCCTTGAAAGCACATGAAAAGCGGCAAAACGTGGACAATGATGCCCTTGGCCAAAAAGGGCGTATGCGTTTTTTCCTGAATATATTCAGGAAAAAAAGCATACGCCCTTTTTGGCCAACCAAGCAACCTGGAAAGGCAAATCAGCGCTCCAAAGAAGTCTCGCTTCCCAGCGGGCAAAAGGGCCATGCGGAAAAAAGTGTCCAAACCAGAAATGCAGGACCGGCCATGGAGAAATGGGAGCCTTGCTACGCTGATGGGTGGGATGTAAATTGCCAACAGCCACTCTGGAGAAGTGTACGGTGTGTTCTGAAACATCTAAAAAACACAGCTTGGAGAGCATAGGGCACTTCCACTCATGGGCGTATAAATTGGAAAACTAAAAATCAGCAAGATACAGGCACCCCAAAGTTTAGGGCTGCTCTGTTGACAAGAACCCCCACTTCATTACACCTTAAATATCCTAGGAAAGAGAAAAATGGATAAAGAAGTTGTGGTCCTCATGTACAATGGAATATCACTCAGCCATGAAATCAACGTCATAAGGCTAGTAGCAGCACGATGAGTGGATTTAGGTACGACAATTCTAAGTGAAATAAGTCACACAGAAAAAGACACTTATCATAAGATATCACTTATAGAGGGAATGTAAAAACCGCTACACTTGAACTGAATTGCAAAACAGAACAGAGTCACACATTTAGAAAACACACTATGGCTGCTGAACGGGAAAGGTGAGGTGGGGTGATGCATAAAACAAGGGTTTCAAATTAGCTCAGATACCGTTCCATAAACCCAATTTGTAAGAGACAAGACCTATTCCTTTTTCAGTGAACTGGACTCAACACCCCCTATTCACCGCACAAGAATATATCTGACTAGTAAGAATCTTCAAACCTATGTATTGATATCTCTCTGTAAGTGAGTCAAGGGGGTGTAAAGCGGCATAAACACAGCCGTGAAAAGCAGCTAAACCCCATTATAAAAATAAATTACTTTTAAAAACCAGTGAAACAAAGACAGTGAAAGAGAGACAAATTCTTCCAAAATTCGTTCAGGGGCTGTGATGCAACCTGGATTGACCATATCTAGACCCACAGCTGATTGAGACATAAGGGTGGACACTCTTGGGGCTGAGAGGTTCGGTGAGGTTGGGTGAGCCAACGCAGACCTTTTCAAGTAATACTGCCTGGTACCCATCCCATGGGTCCCAAATCTCCAGGTTCAAGGGCATCTTCCAACATCGAAAACAGGCATGAGAAACCCAGAAGATGGTACACCGTGTGATCGGGAAAGGTTTCTAAAACGAACCTCATTTCTCATCTCCTTGGCTCGGGTTCGCCATTCCAGCCGAGTTACTAGCCATCTCCCTCCTTGGAGTATCAGCACCTTTAACCTCCTGTTCCGTACAGGTTGCAATTTGTCCTGAGGATGAAGGGGAAGAGGGGGAACCAATGAGAGACTAGCTCTAGGTGTTGGGACAGGCACAGGTCACTCTATTTTCCCATCAGGAAGAAGAATTAAGCACAAGCTCAGCCTGCCCCCCAGAAGCAGAAGAGGGCCTGAAGCAATCCTGCGCTTTTGCGGCCAGCTCCCAAAAAAGCGAGTTGAAAAATGGAGCTCAGGGGCGCTGCAATTCACAAAACTGCAGAGTTTTAAATGATACCTCTCGTCCACAAATATATTAAGGGTAGGCAACAAAGAGGCTTTGAAAGCAAGGCAGAATTGCAGGAAACAGATTTCAGGAGGTAGATTCGAATCGCCTTGAAAGCACATGAAAAGCGGCAAAACGTGGACAATGATGCCCTTGGCCAAAAAGGGCGTATGCGTTTTTTCCTGAATATATTCAGGAAAAAAAGCATACGCCCTTTTTGGCCAACCAAGCAACCTGGAAAGGCAAATCAGCGCTCCAAAGAAGTCTCGCTTCCCAGCGGGCAAAAGGGCCATGCAGAAAAAAGTGTCCAAACCAGAAATGCAGGACCGGCCATGGAGAAATGGGAGCCTTGCTACGCTGATGGGTGGGATGTAAATTGCCAACAGCCACTCTGGAGAAGTGTACGGTGTGTTCTGAAACATCTAAAAAACACAGCTTGGAGAGCATAGGGCACTTCCACTCATGGGCGTATAAATTGGAAAACTAAAAATCAGCAAGACAGAGGCACCTCAAAGTTTAGGGCTGCTCTGTTGACAAGAACCCCCACTTCATTACACCTTAAATATCCTAGGAAAGAGAAAAATGGATAAAGAAGTTGTGGTCCTCATGTACAATGGAATATCACTCAGCCATGAAATCAACGTCATAAGGCTAGTAGCAGCACGATGAGTGGATTTAGGTACGACAATTCTAAGTGAAATAAGTCACACAGAAAAAGACACTTATCATAAGATATCACTTATAGAGGGAATGTAAAAACCGCTACACTTGAACTGAATTGCAAAACAGAACAGAGTCACACATTTAGAAAACACACTATGGCTGCTGAACGGGAAAGGTGAGGTGGGGTGATGCATAAAACAAGGGTTTCAAATTAGCTCAGATACCGTTCGATAAACCCAATTTGTAAGAGACAAGACCGATTCCTTTTTCAGTGAACTGGACTCAACACCCCCTATTCACCGCACAAGAATATATCTGACTAGTAAGAATCTTCAAACCTATGTATTGATATCTCTCTGTAAGTGAGTCAACGGGGTGTAAAGCGGCATAAACACAGCCGTGAAAAGCAGCTAAACCCCATTATAAAAATAAATTACTTTTAAAAACCAGTGAAACAAAGACAGTGAAAGAGAGAGAAATTCTTACAAAATTCGTTCAGGGGCTGTGATGCAACCTGGATTGACCATATCTAGATCCACAGCTGATTGAGACATAAGGGTGGACACTCTTGGGGCTGAGAGGTTCGGTGAGGTTGGGTGAGCCAACGCAGACCTTTTCAAGTAATACTGCATGGTACCCATCCCATGGGTCCCAAATCTCCAGGTTCAAGGGCATCTTCCTACATCGAAAACAGGCATGAGAAACCAAGAAGATGGTACACCGTGTGCTCGGGAAAGGTTTCTAAAACGCACCTCATTTCTCATCTCCTTTGCTCGGGTTCGCCATTCCAGCCGATTTACTAGCCATCTCCCTCCTTGGAGAATCAGCACCTTTAACCTCCTGTTCCGTATAGGTTGCAATTTGTCCTGAGGATGAAGGGGAAGTGGGGGAACCAATGAGAGACTAGCTCTAGGTGTTGGGACAGGCACAGGACACTGTATTGTCCCATGAGGAAGAAGAATTAAGCACAAGCTCAGCCTGCCCCCCAGAACCAGAAGAGGGCCTGAAGCAATCCTGCGCTTTTGCAGCCAGCTCCCAAAAAAGCGAGTTGAAAAATGGAGCTCAGGGGCACTGCAATTCACAAACCTGCAGAGTTTTAAATGATACCTCTCGTCCACAAATATATTAAGGGAAGGCAACGAAGAGGCTTTGAAAGCAAGGCAGAATTGCAGGAAACAGATTTCAGGAGGTAGATTCGAATCGCCTTGAAAGCTCATGAAAAGCGGCAAAACGTGGACAATGATGCCCTTGGCCAAAAAGGGCGTATGCGTTTTTTCCTGAATATATTCAGGAAAAAAAGCATTCGCCCTTTTTGGCCAACCAAGCAACCTGGAAAGGCAAATCAGCGCTCCAAAGAAGTCTCGCTTCCCAGCGGGCAAAAGGGCCATGCGGAAAAAAGTGTCCAAACCAGAAATGCAGGACCGGCCATGGAGAAATGGGAGCCTTGCTACGCTGATGGGTGGGATGTAAATTGCCAACAGCCACTCTGGAGAAGTGTACGGTGTGTTCTGAAACATCTAAAAAACACAGCTTGGAGAGCATAGGGCACTTCCACTCATGGGCGTATAAATTGGAAAACTAAAAATCAGCAAGACACAGGCACCCCAAAGTTTAGGGCTGCTCTGTTGACAAGAACCCCCACTTCATTACAACTTCAATATCCTAGGAAAGAGAAAAATGGATAAAGAAGTTGTGGTCCTCATGTATAATGGAATATCACTCAGCCATGAAATCAACGTCATAAGGCTAGTAGCAGCACGATGAGTGGATTTAGGTACGACGATTCTAAGTGAAATAAGTCACACAGAAAAAGACACTTATCATAAGATATCACTTCTAGAGGGAATGTAAAAACCGCTACACTTGAACTGAATTACAAAACAGAACAGAGTCACACGTTTAGGAAACACACTATGGCTGCTGAACGGGAAAGGTGAGGTGGGGTGATGCATAAAACAAGGGTTTCAAATTAGCTCAGATACCGTTCCATAAACCCAATATGTAAGAGACAAGACCTATTCCTTTTTCAGTGAACTGGACTCAACACCCCCTATTCACCGCACAAGAATATATCTGACTAGTAAGAATCTTCAAACCTATGTATTGATATCTCTCTGTAAGTGAGTCAAGGGGGTGTAAAGCGGCATAAACACAGCCGTGAAAAGCAGCTAAACCCCATTATAAAAATAAATTACTTTTCAAAACCCGTGAAACAAAGACAGTGAAAGAGAGAGAAATTCTTACAAAATTCGTTCAGGGGCTGTGATGCAACCTGGATTGACCATATCTAGACCCACAGCTGATTGAGACATAAGGGTGGACACTCTTGGGGCTGAGAGGTTCGGTGAGGTTGGGTGAGCCAACGCAGACCCTTTCAAGTAATACTGCATGGTACCCATCCCATGGGTCCCAAATCTCCAGGTTCAAGGGCATCTTCCTACGTCGAAAACAGGCATGAGAAACCCAGAAGATGGTACACCGTGTGATCGGGAAAGGTTTCTAAAACGCACCTCATTTCTCATCTCCTTTGCTCGGGTTCGCCATTCCAGCCGATTTACTAGCCATCTCCCTCCTTGGAGAATCAGCACCTTTACCCTCCTGTTCCGTACAGGTTGCAATTTGTCCTGAGGATGAACGGGAAGAGGGGGAACCAATGAGAGACTAGCTCTAGGTGTTGGGACAGGCACAGGTCACTCTGTTTTCCCATCAGGAAGAAGAATTAAGCACAAGCTCAGCCTGCCCCCCAGAACCAGAAGAGGGCCTGAAGCAATCCTGCGCTTTTGCGGCCAGCTCCCAAAAAAGCGAGTTGAAAAATGGAGCTCAGGGGCACTGCAATTCACAAACCTGCAGAGTTTTAAATGATACCTCTCGTCCACAAATATATTAAGGGAAGGCAACGAAGAGGCTTTGAAAGCAAGGCAGAATTGCAGGAAACAGATTTCAGGAGGTAGATTCGAATCGCCTTGAAAGCACATGAAAAGCGGCAAAACGTGGACAATGATGCCCTTGGCCAAAAAGGGCGTAAGCGTTTTTTCCTGAATATATTCAGGAAAAAACGCATACGCCCTTTTTGGCCAACCAAGCAACCTGGAAAGGCCAATCAGCGCTCCAAAGAAGTCTCGCTTCCCAGCGGGCAAAAGGGCCATGCGGAAAAAAGTGTCCAAACCAGAAATGCAGGACCGGCCATGGAGAAATGGGAGCCTTGCTACGCTGATGGGTGGGATGTAAATTGCCAACAGCCACTCTGGAGAAGTGTACGGTGTGTTCTGAAACATCTAAAAAACACAGCTTGGAGAGCATAGGGCACTTCCACTCATGGGCGTATAAATTGGGAAAACTAAAAATCAGCAAGACACAGGCACCCCAAAGTTTAGGGCTGCTCTGTTGACAAGAACCCCAACTTCATTACACCTGAAATATCCTAGGAAAGAGAAAAATGGATAAAGAAGTTGTGGTCCTCATGTACAATGGAATATCACTCAGCCATGAAATCAACGTCATAAGGCTAGTAGCAGCACGATGAGTGGATTTAGGTACGACGATTCTAAGTGAAATAAGTCACACAGAAAAAGACACTTATCATAAGATATCACTTAGAGAGGGAATGTAAAAACCGCTACACTTGAACTGAATTACAAAACAGAACAGAGTCACACGTTTAGGAAACACACTATGGCTGCTGAACGGGAAAGGTGAGGTGGGGTGATGCATAAAACAAGGGTTTCAAATTAGCTCAAATACCGTTCCATAAACCCAATATGTAAGAGACAAGACCTATTCCTTTTTCAGTGAACTGGACTCAACACCCCCTATTCACCGCACAAGAATATATCTGACTAGTAAGAATCTTCAAACCTATGTATTGATATCTCTCTGTAAGTGAGTCAAGGGGGTGTAAAGCGGCATAAACACAGCCGTGAAAAGCAGCTAAACCCCATTATAAAAATAAATTACTTTTCAAAACCCGTGAAACAAAGACAGTGAAAGAGAGGGAAATTCGTACAAAATTCGTTCAGGGGCTGTGATGCAACCTGGATTGACGATATCTAGACCCACAGCTGATTGAGACATAAGGGTGGACACTCTTGGGGCTGAGAGGTTCGGTGAGGTTGGGTGAGCCAACGCAGACCCTTTCAAGTAATACTGCATGGTACCCATCCCATGGGTCCCAAATCTCCAGGTTCAAGGGCATCTTCCTACATCGAAAACAGGCATGAGAAACCCAGAAGATGGTACACCGTGTGATCGGGAATGGTTTCTAAAACGCACCTCATTTCTCATCTCCTTTGCTCGGGTTCGCCATTCCAGCCGATTTACTAGCCATCTCCCTCCTTGGAGAATCAGCACCTTTAACCTCCTGTTCCGTACAGGTTGCAATTTGTCCTGAGGATGAACGGGAAGAGGGGGAACCAATGAGAGACTAGCTCTAGGTGTTGGGACAGGCACAGGTCACTCTATTTTCCCATCAGGAAGAAGAATTAAGCACAAGCTCAGCCTGCCCCCCAGAACCAGAAGAGGGCCTGAAGCAATCCTGCGCTTTTGCAGCCTGCTCCCAAAAAAGCGAGTTGAAAAATGGAGCTCAGGGGCACTGCAATTCACAAACCTGCAGAGTTTTAAATGATACCTCTCGTCCACAAATATATTAAGGGAAGGCAACGAAGAGGCTTTGAAAGCAAGGCAGAATTGCAGGAAAGAGATTTCAGGAGGTAGATTCGAATCGCCTTGAAAGCACATGAAAAGCGGCAAAACGTGGACAATGATGCCCTTTTTGGCCAACCAAGCAACCTGGAAAGGCCAATCAGCGCTCCAAAGAAGTCTCGCTTCCCAGCGGGCAAAAGGGCCATGCGGAAAAAAGTGTCCAAACCAGAAATGCAGGACCGGCCATGGAGAAATGGGAGCCTTGCTACGCTGATGGGTGGGATGTAAATTGCCAACAGCCACTCTGGAGAAGTGTACGGTGTGTCCTGAAACATCTAAAAAACACAGCTTGGAGAGCATAGGGCACTTCCACTCATGGCCGTATAAATTGGGAAAACTAAAAATCAGCAAGACACAGGCACCCCAAAGTTTAGGGCTGCTCTGTTGACAAGAACCCCCACTTCATTACACCTTAAATATCCTAGGAAAGAGAAAAATGGATAAAGAAGTTGTGGTCCTCCTGTACAATGGAATATCACTCAGCCATGAAATCAACGTCATAAGGCTAGTAGCAGCACGATGAGTGGATTTAGGTACGACGATTCTAAGTGAAATAAGTCACACAGAAAAAGACATTTATCATAAGATATCACTTCTAGAGGGAATGTAAAAACCGCTACACTTGAACTGAATTACAAAACAGAACAGAGTCACACGTTTAGGAAACACACTATGGCTGCTGAACGGGAAAGGTGAGGTGGGGTGATGCATAAAACAAGGGTTTCAAATTAGCTCAGATACCGTTCCATAAACCCAATATGTAATAGACAAGACCTATTCCTTTTTCAGTGAACTGGACTCAACACCCCCTATTCACCGCACAAGAATATATCTGACTAGTAAGAATCTTCAAACCTATGTATTGATATCTCTCTGTAAGTGAGTCAAGGGGGTGTAAAGCGGCATAAACACAGCCGTGAAAAGCAGCTAAACCCCATTATAAAAATAAATTACTTTTCAAAACCCGTGAAACAAAGACAGTGAAAGAGAGAGAAATTCTTACAAAATTCGTTCAGGGGCTGTGATGCAACCTGGATTGACCATATCTAGATCCACAGCTGATTGAGACATAAGGGTGGACACTCTTGGGGCTGAGAGGTTCGGTGAGGTTGGGTGAGCCAACGCAGACCTTTTCAAGTAATACTGCATGGTACCCATCCCATGGGTCCCAAATCTCCAGGTTCAAGGGCATCTTCCTACATCGAAAACAGGCATGAGAAACCAAGAAGATGGTACACCGTGTGCTCGGGAAAGGTTTCTAAAACGCACCTCATTTCTCATCTCCTTTGCTCGGGTTCGCCATTCCAGCCGATTTACTAGCCATCTCCCTCCTTGGAGAATCAGCACCTTTAACCTCCTGTTCCGTATAGGTTGCAATTTGTCCTGAGGATGAAGGGGAAGAGGGGGAACCAATGAGAGACTAGCTCTAGGTGTTGGGACAGGCACAGGACACTGTATTGTCCCATGAGGAAGAAGAATTAAGCACAAGCTCAGCCTGCCCCCCAGAACCAGAAGAGGGCCTGAAGCAATCCTGCGCTTTTGCAGCCAGCTCCCAAAAAAGCGAGTTGAAAAATGGAGCTCAGGGGCACTGCAATTCACAAACCTGCAGAGTTTTAAATGATACCTCTCGTCCACAAATATATTAAGGGAAGGCAACGAAGAGGCTTTGAAAGCAAGGCAGAATTGCAGGAAACAGATTTCAGGAGGTAGATTCGAATCGCCTTGAAAGCACATGAAAAGCGGCAAAACGTGGACAATGATGCCCTTGGCCAAAAAGGGCGTATGCGTTTTTTCCTGAATATATTCAGGAAAAAAAGCATTCGCCCTTTTTGGCCAACCAAGCAACCTGGAAAGGCAAATCAGCGCTCCAAAGAAGTCTCGCTTCCCAGCGGGCAAAAGGGCCATGCGGAAAAAAGTGTCCAAACCAGAAATGCAGGACCGGCCATGGAGAAATGGGAGCCTTGCTACGCTGATGGGTGGGATGTAAATTGCCAACAGCCACTCTGGAGAAGTGTACGGTGTGTTCTGAAACATCTAAAAAACACAGCTTGGAGAGCATAGGGCACTTCCACTCATGGGCGTATAAATTGGAAAACTAAAAATCAGCAAGACACAGGCACCCCAAAGTTTAGGGCTGCTCTGTTGACAAGAACCCCCACTTCATTACAACTTCAATATCCTAGGAAAGAGAAAAATGGATAAAGAAGTTGTGGTCCTCATGTATAATGGAATATCACTCAGCCATGAAATCAACGTCATAAGGCTAGTAGCAGCACGATGAGTGGATTTAGGTACGACGATTCTAAGTGAAATAAGTCACACAGAAAAAGACACTTATCATAAGATATCACTTCTAGAGGGAATGTAAAAACCGCTACACTTGAACTGAATTACAAAACAGAACAGAGTCACACGTTTAGGAAACACACTATGGCTGCTGAACGGGAAAGGTGAGGTGGGGTGATGCATAAAACAAGGGTTTCAAATTAGCTCCGATATCGTTCCATAAACCCAATATGTAAGAGACAAGACCTATTCCTTTTTCAGTGAACTGGACTCAACACCCCCTATTCACCGCACAAGAATATATCTGACTAGTAAGAATCTTCAAACCTATGTATTGATATCTCTCTGTAAGTGAGTCAAGGGGGTGTAAAGCGGCATAAACACAGCCGTGAAAAGCAGCTAAACCCCATTATAAAAATAAATTACTTTTCAAAACCCGTGAAGCAAAGACAGTGAAAGAGAGAGAAATTCTTACAAAATTCGTTCAGGGGCTGTGATGCAACCTGGATTGAAGATATCTAGACCCACAGCTGATTGAGACATAAGGGTGGACACTCTTGGGGCTGAGAGGTTCGGTGAGGTTGGGTGAGCCAACGCAGACCCTTTCAAGTAGTACTGCATGGTACCCATCCCATGGGTCCCAAATCTCCAGGTTCAAGGGCATCTTCCTACATCGAAAACAGGCATGAGAAACCCAGAAGATGGTACACCGTGTGATCGGGAAAGGTTTCTAAAACACACCTCATTTCTCATCTCCTTTGCTCGGGTTCGCCATTCCAGCCGATTTACTAGCCATCTCCCTCCTTGGAGAATCAGCACCTTTAACCTCCTGTTCCGTACAGGTTGCAACTTGTCCTGAGGTTGAACGGGAAGAGGGGGAACCAATGAGAGTCTAGCTCTAGGTGTTGGGACAGGCACAGGTCACTCTATTTTCCCATCAGGAAGAAGAATTAAGCACAAGCTCAGCCTGCCCCCCAGAACCAGAAGAGGGCCTGAAGCAATCCTGCGCTTTTGCGGCCAGCTCCCAAAAAAGCGAGTTGAAAAATGGAGCTCAGGGGCACTGCAATTCACAAACCTGCAGAGTTTTAAATGATACCTCTCGTCCACAAATATATTAAGGGAAGGCAACGAAGAGGCTTTGAAAGCAAGGCAGAATTGCAGGAAACAGATTTCAGGAGGTAGATTCGAATCGCCTTGAAAGCACATGAAAAGCGGCAAAACGTGGACAATGATGCCCTTGGCCAAAAAGGGCGTATGCGTTTTTTCCTGAATATATTCAGGAAAAAACGCATACGCCCTTTTTGGCCAACCAAGCAACCTGGAAAGGCCAATCAGCGCTCCAAAGAAGTCTCGCTTCCCAGCGGGCAAAAGGGCCATGTGGAAAAAAGTGTCCAAACCAGAAATGCAGGACCGGCCATGGAGAAATGGGAGCCTTGCTACGCTGATGGGTGGGATGTAAATTGCCAACAGCCACTCTGGAGAAGTGTACGGTGTGTCCTGAAACATCTAAAAAACACAGCTTGGAGAGCATAGGGCACTTCCACTCATGGCCGTATAAATTGGGAAAACTAAAAATCAGCAAGACACAGGCACCCCAAAGTTTAGGGCTGCTCTGTTGACAAGAACCCCCACTTCATTACACCTGAAATATCCTAGGAAAGAGAAAAATGGATAAAGAAGTTGTGGTCCTCCTGTACAATGGAATATCACTCAGCCATGAAATCAACGTCATAAGGCTAGTAGCAGCACGATGAGTGGATTTAGGTACGACGATTCTAAGTGAAATAAGTCACACAGAAAAAGACACTTATCATAAGATATCACTTCGAGAGGGAATGTAAAAACCGCTACACTTGAACTGAATTACAAAACAGAACAGAGTCACACGTTTAGGAAACACACTATGGCTGCTGAACGGGAAAGGTGAGGTGGGGTGATGCATAAAACAAGGGTTTCAAATTAGCTCAGATACCGTTCCATAAACCCAATATGTAATAGACAAGACCTATTCCTTTTTCAGTGAACTGGACTCAACACCCCCTATTCACCGCACAAGAATATATCTGACTAGTAAGAATCTTCAAACCTATGTATTGATATCTCTCTGTAAGTGAGTCAAGGGGGTGTAAAGCGGCATAAACACAGCCGTGAAAAGCAGCTAAACCCCATTATAAAAATAAATTACTTTTCAAAACCCGTGAAACAAAGACAGTGAAAGAGAGAGAAATTCTTACAAAATTCGTTCAGGGGCTGTGATGCAACCTGGATTGACCATATCTAGACCCACAGCTGATTGAGACATAAGGGTGGACACTCTTGGGGCTGAGAGGTTCGGTGAGGTTGGGTGAGCCAACGCAGACCCTTTCAAGTAATACTGCATGGTACCCATCCCATGGGTCCCAAATCTCCAGGTTCAAGGGCATCTTCCTACATCGAAAACAGGCATGAGAAACCCAGAAGATGGTACACCGTGTGATCGGGAATGGTTTCTAAAACGCACCTCATTTCTCATCTCCTTTGCTCGGGTTCGCCATTCCAGCCGATTTACTAGCCATCTCCCTCCTTGGAGAATCAGCACCTTTAACCTCCTGTTCCGTACAGGTTGCAATTTGTCCTGAGGATGAACGGGAAGAGGGGGAACCAATGAGAGACTAGCTCTAGGTGTTGGGACAGGCACAGGTCACTCTATTTTCCCATCAGGAAGAAGAATTAAGCACAAGCTCAGCCTGCCCCCCAGAACCAGAAGAGGGCCTGAAGCAATCCTGCGCTTTTGCAGCCAGCTCCCAAAAAAGCGAGTTGAAAAATGGAGCTCAGGGGCACTGCAATTCACAAACCTGCAGAGTTTTAAATGATACCTCTCGTCCACAAATATATTAAGGGAAGGCAACGAAGAGGCTTTGAAAGCAAGGCAGAATTGCAGGAAAGAGATTTCAGGAGGTAGATTCGAATCGCCTTGAAAGCACATGAAAAGCGGCAAAACGTGGACAATGATGCCCTTTTTGGCCAACCAAGCAACCTGGAAAGGCCAATCAGCGCTCCAAAGAAGTCTCGCTTCCCAGCGGGCAAAAGGGCCATGCGGAAAAAAGTGTCCAAACCAGAAATGCAGGACCGGCCATGGAGAAATGGGAGCCTTGCTACGCTGATGGGTGGGATGTAAATTGCCAACAGCCACTCTGGAGAAGTGTACGGTGTGTCCTGAAACATCTAAAAAACACAGCATGGAGAGCATAGGGCACTTCCACTCATGGCCGTATAAATTGGGAAAACTAAAAATCAGCAAGACACAGGCACCCCAAAGTTTAGGGCTGCTCTGTTGACAAGAACCCCCACTTCATTACACCTGAAATATCCTAGGAAAGAGAAAAATGGATAAAGAAGTTGTGGTCCTCCTGTACAATGGAATATCACTCAGCCATGAAATCAACGTCATAAGGCTAGTAGCAGCACGATGAGTGGATTTAGGTACGACGATTCTAAGTGAAATAAGTCACACAGAAAAAGACATTTATCATAAGATATCACTTCTAGAGGGAATGTAAAAACCGCTACACTTGAACTGAATTACAAAACAGAACAGAGTCACACGTTTAGGAAACACAATATGGCTGCTGAACGGGAAAGGTGAGGTGGGGTGATGCATAAAACAAGGGTTTCAAATTAGCTCAGATACCGTTCCATAAACCCAATATGTAATAGACAAGACCTATTCCTTTTTCAGTGAACTGGACTCAACACCCCCTATTCACCGCACAAGAATATATCTGACTAGTAAGAATCTTCAAACCTATGTATTGATATCTCTCTGTAAGTGAGTCAAGGGGGTGTAAAGCGGCATAAACACAGCCGTGAAAAGCAGCTAAACCCCATTATAAAAATAAATTACTTTTCAAAACCCGTGAAACAAAGACAGTGAAAGAGAGAGAAATTCTTACAAAATTCGTTCAGGGGCTGTGATGCAACCTGGATTGACCATATCTAGACCCACAGCTGATTGAGACATAAGGGTGGACACTCTTGGGGCTGAGAGGTTCGGTGAGGTTGGGTGAGCCAACGCAGACCCTTTCAAGTAATACTGCATGGTACCCATCCCATGGGTCCCAAATCTCCAGGTTCAAGGGCATCTTCCTACATCGAAAACAGGCATGAGAAACCCAGAAGATGGTACACCGTGTGATCGGGAATGGTTTCTAAAACGCACCTCATTTCTCATCTCCTTTGCTCGGGTTCGCCATTCCAGCCGATTTACTAGCCATCTCCCTCCTTGGAGAATCAGCACCTTTAACCTCCTGTTCCGTACAGGTTGCAATTTGTCCTGAGGATGAACGGGAAGTGGGGGAACCAATGAGAGACTAGCTCTAGGTGTTGGGACAGGCACAGGTCACTCTGTTTTCCCATCAGGAAGAAGAATTAAGCACAAGCTCAGCCTGCCCCCCAGAACCAGAAGAGGGCCTGAAGCAATCCTGCGCTTTTGCGGCCAGCTCCCAAAAAAGCGAGTTGAAAAATGGAGCTCAGGGGCACTGCAATTCACAAACCTGCAGAGTTTTAAATGATACCTCTCGTCCACAAATATATTAAGGGAAGGCAACGAAGAGGCTTTGAAAGCAAGGCAGAATTGCAGGAAACAGATTTCAGGAGGTAGATTCGAATCGCCTTGAAAGCACATGAAAAGCGGCAAAACGTGGACAATGATGCCCTTGGCCAAAAAGGGCGTAAGCGTTTTTTCCTGAATATATTCAGGAAAAAACGCATACGCCCTTTTTGGCCAACCAAGCAACCTGGAAAGGCCAATCAGCGCTCCAAAGAAGTCTCGCTTCCCAGCGGGCAAAAGGGCCATGCGGAAAAAAGTGTCCAAACCAGAAATGCAGGACCGGCCATGGAGAAATGGGAGCCTTGCTACGCTGATGGGTGGGATGTAAATTGCCAACAGCCACTCTGGAGAAGTGTACGGTGTGTTCTGAAACATCTAAAAAACACAGCTTGGAGAGCATAGGGCACTTCCACTCATGGGCGTATAAATTGGGAAAACTAAAAATCAGCAAGACACAGGCACCCCAAAGTTTAGGGCTGCTCTGTTGACAAGAACCCCCACTTCATTACACCTGAAATATCCTAGGAAAGAGAAAAATGGATAAAGAAGTTGTGGTCCTCATGTACAATGGAATATCACTCAGCCATGAAATCAACGTCATAAGGCTAGTAGCAGCACGATGAGTGGATTTAGGTACGACGATTCTAAGTGAAATAAGTCACACAGAAAAAGACACTTATCATAAGATATCACTTAGAGAGGGAATGTAAAAACCGCTACACTTGAACTGAATTACAAAACAGAACAGAGTCACACGTTTAGGAAACACACTATGGCTGCTGAACGGGAAAGGTGAGGTGGGGTGATGCATAAAACAAGGGTTTCAAATTAGCTCAGATACCGTTCCATAAACCCAATATGTAAGAGACAAGACCTATTCCTTTTTCAGTGAACTGGACTCAACACCCCCTATTCACCGCACAAGAATATATCTGACTAGTAAGAATCTTCAAACCTATGTATTGATATCTCTCTGTAAGTGAGTCAAGGGGGTGTAAAGCGGCATAAACACAGCCGTGAAAAGCAGCTAAACCCCATTATAAAAATAAATTACTTTTCAAAACCCGTGAAACAAAGACAGTGAAAGAGAGGGAAATTCGTACAAAATTCGTTCAGGGGCTGTGATGCAACCTGGATTGACGATATCTAGACCCACAGCTGATTGAGACATAAGGGTGGACACTCTTGGGGCTGAGAGGTTCGGTGAGGTTGGGTGAGCCAACGCAGACCCTTTCAAGTAATACTGCATGGTACCCATCCCATGGGTCCCAAATCTCCAGGTTCAAGGGCATCTTCCTACATCGAAAACAGGCATGAGAAACCCAGAAGATGGTACACCGTGTGATCGGGAATGGTTTCTAAAACGCACCTCATTTCTCATCTCCTTTGCTCGGGTTCGCCATTCCAGCCGATTTACTAGCCATCTCCCTCCTTGGAGAATCAGCACCTTTAACCTCCTGTTCCGTACAGGTTGCAATTTGTCCTGAGGATGAACGGGAAGAGGGGGAACCAATGAGAGACTAGCTCTAGGTGTTGGGACAGGCACAGGTCACTCTATTTTCCCATCAGGAAGAAGAATTAAGCACAAGCTCAGCCTGCCCCCCAGAACCAGAAGAGGGCCTGAAGCAATCCTGCGCTTTTGCAGCCAGCTCCCAAAAAAGCGAGTTGAAAAATGGAGCTCAGGGGCACTGCAATTCACAAACCTGCAGAGTTTTAAATGATACCTCTCGTCCACAAATATATTAAGGGAAGGCAACGAAGAGGCTTTGAAAGCAAGGCAGAATTGCAGGAAAGAGATTTCAGGAGGTAGATTCGAATCGCCTTGAAAGCACATGAAAAGCGGCAAAACGTGGACAATGATGCCCTTTTTGGCCAACCAAGCAACCTGGAAAGGCCAATCAGCGCTCCAAAGAAGTCTCGCTTCCCAGCGGGCAAAAGGGCCATGCGGAAAAAAGTGTCCAAACCAGAAATGCAGGACCGGCCATGGAGAAATGGGAGCCTTGCTACGCTGATGGGTGGGATGTAAATTGCCAACAGCCACTCTGGAGAAGTGTACGGTGTGTCCTGAAACATCTAAAAAACACAGCTTGGAGAGCATAGGGCACTTCCACTCATGGCCGTATAAATTGGGAAAACTAAAAATCAGCAAGACACAGGCACCCCAAAGTTTAGGGCTGCTCTGTTGACAAGAACCCCCACTTCATTACACCTGAAATATCCTAGGAAAGAGAAAAATGGATAAAGAAGATGTGGTCCTCCTGTACAATGGAATATCACTCAGCCATGAAATCAACGTCATAAGGCTAGTAGCAGCACGATGAGTGGATTTAGGTACGACGATTCTAAGTGAAATAAGTCACACAGAAAAAGACACTTATCATAAGATATCACTTCGAGAGGGAATGTAAAAACCGCTACACTTGAACTGAATTACAAAACAGAACAGAGTCACACGTTTAGGAAACACACTATGGCTGCTGAACGGGAAAGGTGAGGTGGGGTGATGCATAAAACAAGGGTTTCAAATTAGCTCAGATACCGTTCCATAAACCCAATATGTAAGAGACAAGACCTATTCCTTTTTCAGTGAACTGGACTCAACACCCCCTATTCACCGCACAAGAATATATCTGACTAGTAAGAATCTTCAAACCTATGTATTGATATCTCTCTGTAAGTGAGTCAAGGGGGTGTAAAGCGGCATAAACACAGCCGTGAAAATCAGCTAAACCCCATTATAAAAATAAATTACTTTTCAAAACCCGTGAAACAAAGACAGTGAAAGAGAGAGAAATTCTTACAAAATTCGTTCAGGGGCTGTGATGCAACCTGGATTGACCATATCTAGACCCACAGCTGATTGAGACATAAGGGTGGACACTCTTGGGGCTGAGAGGTTCGGTGAGGTTGGGTGAGCCAACGCAGACCCTTTCAAGTAATACTGCATGGTACCCATCCCATGGGTCCCAAATCTCCAGGTTCAAGGGCATCTTCCTACATCGAAAACAGGCATGAGAAACCCAGAAGATGGTACACCGTGTGATCGGGAATGGTTTCTAAAACGCACCTCATTTCTCATCTCCTTTGCTCGGGTTCGCCATTCCAGCCGATTTACTAGCCACCTCCCTCCTTGGAGAATCAGCACCTTTAACCTCCTGTTCCGTACAGGTTGCAATTTGTCCTGAGGATGAACGGGAACTGGGGGAACCAATGAGAGACTAGCTCTAGGTGTTGGGACAGTCACAGGTCACTCTATTTTCCCATCAGGAAGAAGAATTAAGCACAAGCTCAGCCTGCCCCCCAGAACCAGAAGAGGGCCTGAAGCAATCCTGCGCTTTTGCAGCCAGCTCCCAAAAAAGCGAGTTGAAAAATGGAGCTCAGGGGCACTGCAATTCACAAACCTGCAGAGTTTTAAATGATACCTCTCGTCCACAAATATATTAAGGGAAGGCAACGAAGAGGCTTTGAAAGCAAGGCAGAATTGCAGGAAACAGATTTCAGGAGGTAGATTCGAATCGCCTTGAAAGCACATGAAAAGCGGCAAAACGTGGACAATGATGCCCTTGGCCAAAAAGGGCGTATGCCTTTTTTCCTGAATATATTCAGGAAAAAACGCATACGCCCTTTTTGGCCAACCAAGCAACCTGGAAAGGCCAATCAGCGCTCCAAAGAAGTCTCGCTTCCCAGCGGGCAAAAGGGCCATGCGGAAAAAAGTGTCCAAACCAGAAATGCAGGACCGGCCATGGAGAAATGGGAGCCTTGCTACGCTGATGGGTGGGATGTAAATTGCCAACAGCCACTCTGGAGAAGTGTACGGTGTGTTCTGAAACATCTAAAAAACACAGCTTGGAGAGCATAGGGCACTTCCACTCATGGGCGTATAAATTGGGAAAACTAAAAATCAGCAAGACACAGGCACCCCAAAGTTTAGGGCTGCTCTGTTGACAAAAACCCCCACTTCATTACACCTTAAATATCCTAGGAAAGCGAAAAATGGGTAAAGCAGTTGTGGTCCTCCTGTACAATGGAATATCACTCAGCCATGAAATCCACGTCATAAGGCTAGTAGCAGCACGATGAGTGGATTTAGGTACGACGATTCTAAGTGAAATAAGTCACACAGAAAAAGACACTTATCATAAGATATCACTTCTAGAGGGAATGTAAAAACCGCTACACTTGAACTGAATTACAAAACAGAACAGAGTCACACGTTTAGGAAACACACTATGGCTGCTGAACGGGAAAGGTGAGGTGGGGTGATGCATAAAACAAGGGTTTCAAATTAGCTCCGATACCGTTCCATAAACCCAATATGTAAGAGACAAGACCTATTCCTTGCTCAGTGAACTGGACTCAACACCCCCTATTCACCGCACAAGAATATATCTGACTAGTAAGAATCTTCAAACCTATGTATTGATATCTCTCTGTAAGTGAGTCAAGGGGGTGTAAAGCGGCATAAACACAGCCGTGAAAAGCAGCTAAACCCCATTATAAAAATAAATTACTTTTCAAAACCCGTGAAACAAAGACAGTGAAAGAGAGAGAAATTCTTCCAAAATTCGTTCAGGGGCTGTTATGCAACCTGGATTGACCATATCTAGACCCACAGCTGATTGAGACATAAGGGTGGACACTCTTGGGGCTGAGAGGTTCGGTGAGGTTGGGTGAGCCAACGCAGACCCTTTCAATTAATACTGCATGGTACCCATCCCATGGGTCCCAAATCTCCAGGTTCAAGGGCATCTTCCTACATCGAAAACAGGCATGAGAAACCCAGAAGATGGTACACCGTGTGATCGGGAAAGGTTTCTAAAACGCACCTCATTTCTCACCTCCTTTGCTCGGGTTCGCCATTCCAGCCGATTTACTAGCCATCTCCCTCCTTGGAGAATCAGCACCTTTAACCTCCTGTTCCGTACAGGTTGCAATTTGTCCTGAGGATGAAGGGGAAGAGGGGGAACCAATGAGAGACTAGCTCTAGGTGTTGGGACAGGCACAGGTCACTCTATTTTCCCATCAGGAAGAAGAATTAAGCACAAGCTCAGCCTGCCGCCCAGAACCAGAAGAGGGCCTGAAGCAATCCTGCGCTTTTGCAGCCAGCTCCCAAAAAAGCGAGTTGAAAAATGGAGCTCAGGGGCACTGCAATTCACAAACCTGCAGAGTTTTAAATGATACCTCTCGTCCACAAATATATTAAGGGAAGGCAACGAAGAGGCTTTGAAAGCAAGGCAGAATTGCAGGAAACAGATTTCAGGAGGTAGATTCGAATCGCCTTGAAAGCACATGAAAAGCGGCAAAACGTGGACAATGATGCCCTTGGCCAAAAAGGGCGTATGCGTTTTTTCCTGAATATATTCAGGAAAAAACGCATACGCCCTTTTTGGCCAACCAAGCAACCTGGAAAGGCCAATCAGCGCTCCAAAGAAGTCTCGCTTCCCAGCGGGCAAAAGGGCCATGCGGAAAAAAGTGTCCAAACCAGAAATGCAGGACCGGCCATGGAGAAATGGGAGCCTTGCTACGCTGATGGGTGGGATGTAAATTGCCAACAGCCACTCTGGAGAAGTGTACGGTGTGTTCTGAAACATCTAAAAAACACAGCTTGGAGAGCATAGGGCACTTCCACTCATGGGCGTATAAATTGGGAAAACTAAAAATCAGGAAGACACAGGCACCCCAAAGTTTAGGGCTGCTCTGTTGACAAAAACCCCCACTTCATTACACCTTAAATATCCTAGGAAAGCGAAAAATGGGTAAAGCAGTTGTGGTCCTCCTGTACAATGGAATATCACTAAGCCATGAAATCCACGTCATAAGGCTAGTAGCAGCACGATGAGTGGATTTAGGTACGACGATTCTAAGTGAAATAAGTCACACAGAAAAAGACACTTATCATAAGATATCATTTCTAGAGGGAATGTAAAAACCGCTACACTTGAACTGAATTACAAAACAGAACAGAGTCACACGTTTAGGAAACACACTATGGCTGCTGAACGGGAAAGGTGAGGTGGGGTGATGCATAAAACAAGGGTTTCAAATTAGCTCCGATACCGTTCCATAAACCCAATATGTAAGAGACAAGACCTATTCCTTGCTCAGTGAACTGGACTCAACACCCCCTATTCACCGCACAAGAATATATCTGACTAGTAAGAATCTTCAAACCTATGTATTGATATCTCTCTGTAAGTGAGTCAAGGGGGTGTAAAGCGGCATAAACACAGCCGTGAAAAGCAGCTAAACCCCATTATAAAAATAAATTACTTTTCAAAACCCGTGAAACAAAGACAGTGAAAGAGAGAGAAATTCTTCCAAAATTCGTTCAGGGGCTGTTATGCAACCTGGATTGACCATATCTAGACCCACAGCTGATTGAGACATAAGGGTGGACACTCTTGGGGCTGAGAGGTTCGGTGAGGTTGGGTGAGCCAACGCAGACCCTTTCAAGTAATACTGCATGGTACCCATCCCATGGGTCCCAAATCTCCAGGTTCAAGGGCATCTTCCTACATCGAAAACAGGCATGAGAAACCCAGAAGATGGTACACCGTGTGATCGGGAAAGGTTTCTAAAACGCACCTCATTTCTCACCTCCTTTGCTCGGGTTCGCCATTCCAGCCGATTTACTAGCCATCTCCCTCCTTGGAGAATCAGCACCTTTAACCTCCTGTTCCGTACAGGTTGCAATTTGTCCTGAGGATGAAGGGGAAGAGGGGGAACCAATGAGAGACTAGCTCTAGGTGTTGGGACAGGCACAGGTCACTCTATTTTCCCATCAGGAAGAAGAATTAAGCACAAGCTCAGCCTGCCGCCCAGAACCAGAAGAGGGCCTGAAGCAATCCTGCGCTTTTGCAGCCAGCTCCCAAAAAAGCGAGTTGAAAAATGGAGCTCAGGGGCACTGCAATTCACAAACCTGCAGAGTTTTAAATGATACCTCTCGTCCACAAATATATTAAGGGAAGGCAACGAAGAGGCTTTGAAAGCAAGGCAGAATTGCAGGAAACAGATTTCAGGAGGTAGATTCGAATCGCCTTGAAAGCACATGAAAAGCGGCAAAACGTGGACAATGATGCCCTTGGCCAAAAAGGGCGTATGCGTTTTTTCCTGAATATATTCAGGAAAAAACGCATACGCCCTTTTTGGCCAACCAAGCAACCTGGAAAGGCCAATCAGCGCTCCAAAGAAGTCTCGCTTCCCAGCGGGCAAAAGGGCCATGCGGAAAAAAGTGTCCAAACCAGAAATGCAGGACCGGCCATGGAGAAATGGGAGCCTTGCTACGCTGATGGGTGGGATGTAAATTGCCAACAGCCACTCTGGAGAAGTGTACGGTGTGTTCTGAAACATCTAAAAAACACAGCTTGGAGAGCATAGGGCACTTCCACTCATGGGCGTATAAATTGGGAAAACTAAAAATCAGCAAGACACAGGCACCCCAAAGTTTAGGGCTGCTCTGTTGACAAAAACCCCCACTTCATTACACCTTAAATATCCTAGGAAAGCGAAAAATGGGTAAAGCAGTTGTGGTCCTCCTGTACAATGGAATATCACTCAGCCATGAAATCCACGTCATAAGGCTAGTAGCAGCACGATGAGTGGATTTAGGTACGACGATTCTAAGTGAAATAAGTCACACAGAAAAAGACACTTATCATAAGATATCATTTCTAGAGGGAATGTAAAAACCGCTACACTTGAACTGAATTACAAAACAGAACAGAGTCACACGTTTAGGAAACACACTATGGCTGCTGAACGGGAAAGGTGAGGTGGGGTGATGCATAAAACAAGGGTTTCAAATTAGCTCCGATACCGTTCCATAAACCCAATATGTAAGAGACAAGACCTATTCCTTGCTCAGTGAACTGGACTCAACACCCCCTATTCACCGCACAAGAATATATCTGACTAGTAAGAATCTTCAAACCTATGTATTGATATCTCTCTGTAAGTGAGTCAAGGGGGTGTAAAGCGGCATAAACACAGCCGTGAAAAGCAGCTAAACCCCATTATAAAAATAAATTACTTTTCAAAACCCGTGAAACAAAGACAGTGAAAGAGAGAGAAATTCTTACAAAATTCGTTCAGGGGCTGTGATGCAACCTGGATTGACCATATCTAGACCCACAGCTGATTGAGACATAAGGGTGGACACTCTTGGGGCTGAGAGGTTCGGTGAGGTTGGGTGAGCCAACGCAGACCCTTTCAAGTAATACTGCATGGTACCCATCCCATGGGTCCCAAATCTCCAGGTTCAAGGGCATCTTCCTACATCGAAAACAGGCATGAGAAACCCAGAAGATTGTACACCGTGTGATCGGGAAAGGTTTCTAAAACGCACCTCATTTCTCACCTCCTTTGCTCGGGTTCGCCATTCCAGCCGATTTACTAGCCATCTCCCTCCTTGGAGAATCAGCACCTTTAACCTCCTGTTCCGTACAGGTTGCAATTTGTCCTGAGGATGAAGGGGAAGAGGGGGAACCAATGAGAGACTAGCTCTAGGTGTTGGGACAGGCACAGGTCACTCTATTTTCCCATCAGGAAGAAGAATTAAGCACAAGCTCAGCCTGCCGCCCAGAACCAGAAGAGGGCCTGAAGCAATCCTGCGCTTTTGCCGCCAGCTCCCAAAAAAGCGAGTTGAAAAATGGAGCTCAGGGGCACTGCAATTCACAAACCTGCAGAGTTTTAAATGATACCTCTCGTCCACAAATATATTAAGGGAAGGCAACGAAGAGGCTTTGAAAGCAAGGCAGAATTGCAGGAAACAGATTTCAGGAGGTAGATTCGAATCGCCTTGAAAGCACATGAAAAGCGGCAAAACGAGGACAATGATGCCCTTGGCCAAAAAGGGCGTATGCGTTTTTTCCTGAATATATTCAGGAAAAAACGCATACGCCCTTTTTGGCCAACCAAGCAACCTGGAAAGGCCAATCAGCGCTCCAAAGAAGTTTCGCTTCCCAGCGGGCAAAAGGGCCATGCGGAAAAAAGTGTCCAAACCAGAACTGCAGGACCGGCCATGGAGAAATGGGAGCCTTGCTACGCTGATGGGTGGGATGTAAATTGCCAACAGCCACTCTGGAGAAGTATACGGTGTGTCCTGAAACATCTAAAAAACACAGCTTGGAGAGCATAGGGCACTTCCACTCATGGGCGTATAAATTGGGAAAACTAAAAATCAGCAAGACACAGGCACCCCAAAGTTTAGGGCTGCTCTGTTGACAAGAACCCCCACTTCATTACACCTGAAATATCCTAGGAAAGAGAAAAATGGATAAAGAAGTTGTGGTCCTCCTGTACAATGGAATATCACTCAGCCATGAAATCAACGTCATAAGGCTAGTAGCAGCACGATGAGTGGATTTAGGTACGACGATTCTAAGTGAAATAAGTCACACAGAAAAAGACACTTATCATAAGATATCACTTCGAGAGGGAATGTAAAAACCGCTACACTTGAACTGAATTACAAAACAGAACAGAGTCACACGTTTAGGAAACACACTATGGCTGCTGAACGGGAAAGGTGAGGTGGGGTGATGCATAAAACAAGGGTTTCAAATTAGCTCCGATATCGTTCCATAAACCCAATATGTAAGAGACAAGACCTATTCCTTTTTCAGTGAACTGGACTCAACACCCCCTATTCACCGCACAAGAATATATCTGACTAGTAAGAATCTTCAAACCTATGTATTGATATCTCTCTGTAAGTGAGTCAAGGGGGTGTAAAGCGGCATAAACACAGCCGTGAAAAGCAGCTAAACCCCATTATAAAAATAAATTACTTTTCAAAACCCGTGAAGCAAAGACAGTGAAAGAGAGAGAAATTCTTACAAAATTCGTTCAGGGGCTGTGATGCAACCTGGATTGACCATATCTAGACCCACAGCTGATTGAGACATAAGGGTGGACACTCTTGGGGCTGAGAGGTTCGGTGAGGTTGGGTGAGCCAACGCAGACCCTTTTAAGTAGTACTGCATGGTACCCATCCCATGGGTCCCAAATCTCCAGGTTCAAGGGCATCTTCCTACATCGAAAACAGGCATGAGAAACCCAGAAGATGGTACACCGTGTGATCGGGAAAGGTTTCTAAAACACACCTCATTTCTCATCTCCTTTGCTCGGGTTCGCCATTCCAGCCGATTTACTAGCCATCTCCCTCCTTGGAGAATCAGCACCTTTAACCTCCTGTTCCGTACAGGTTGCAACTTGTCCTGAGGTTGAACGGGAAGAGGGGGAACCAATGAGAGACTAGCTCTAGGTGTTGGGACAGGCACAGGTCACTCTATTTTCCCATCAGGAAGAAGAATTAAGCACAAGCTCAGCCTGCCCCCCAGAACCAGAACAGGGCCTGAAGCAATCCTGCGCTTTGGCGGCCAGCTCCCAAAAAAGCGAGTTGAAAAATGGAGCTCAGGGGCACTGCAATTCACAAACCTGCAGAGTTTTAAATGATACCTCTCGTCCACAAATATATTAAGGGAAGGCAACGAAGAGGCTTTGAAAGCAAGGCAGAATTGCAGGAAACAGATTTCAGGAGGTAGATTCGAATCGCCTTGAAAGCACATGAAAAGCGGCAAAACGTGGACAATGATGCCCTTGGCCAAAAAGGGCGTATGCGTTTTTTCCTGAATATATTCAGGAAAAAACGCATACGCCCTTTTTGGCCAACCAAGCAACCTGGAAAGGCCAATCAGCGCTCCAAAGAAGTCTCGCTTCCCAGCGGGCAAAAGGGCCATGTGGAAAAAAGTGTCCAAACCAGAAATGCAGGACCGGCCATGGAGAAATGGGAGCCTTGCTACGCTGATGGGTGGGATGTAAATTGCCAACAGCCACTCTGGAGAAGTGTACGGTGTGTCCTGAAACATCTAAAAAACACAGCTTGGAGAGCATAGGGCACTTCCACTCATGGCCGTATAAATTGGGAAAACTAAAAATCAGCAAGACACAGGCACCCCAAAGTTTAGGGCTGCTCTGTTGACAAGAACCCCCACTTCATTACACCTTAAATATCCTAGGAAAGAGAAAAATGGATAAAGAAGTTGTGGTCCTCCTGTACAATGGAATATCACTCAGCCATGAAATCAACGTCATAAGGCTAGTAGCAGCACGATGAGTGGATTTAGGTACGACGATTCTAAGTGAAATAAGTCACACAGAAAAAGACACTTATCATAAGATATCACTTCGAGAGGGAATGTAAAAACCGCTACACTTGAACTGAATTACAAAACAGAACAGAGTCACACGTTTAGGAAACACACTATGGCTGCTGAACGGGAAAGGTGAGGTGGGGTGATGCATAAAACAAGGGTTTCAAATTAGCTCCAATACCGTTCCATAAACCCAATATGTAAGAGACAAGACCTATTCCTTGCTCAGTGAACTGGACTCAACACCCCCTATTCACCGCACAAGAATATATCTGACTAGTAAGAATCTTCAAACCTATGTATTGATAACTCTCTGTAAGTGAGTCAAGGGGGTGTAAAGCGGCATAAACACAGCCGTGAAAAGCAGCTAAACCCCATTATAAAAATAAATTACTTTTCAAAACCCGTGAAACAAAGACAGTGAAAGAGAGAGAAATTCTTACAAAATTCGTTCAGGGGCTGTGATGCAACCTGGATTGACCATATCTAGACCCACAGCTGATTGAGACATAAGGGTGGACACTCTTGGGGCTGAGAGGTTCGGTGAGGTTGGGTGAGCCAACGCAGACCCTTTCAAGTAGTACTGCATGGTACCCATCCCATGGGTCCCAAATCTCCAGGTTCAAGGGCATCTTCCAACATCGAAAACAGGCATGAGAAACCCAGAAGATGGTACACCGTGTGATCGGGAAAGGTTTCTAAAACGAACCTCATTTCTCATCTCCTTGGCTCGGGTTCGCCATTCCAGCCGAGTTACTAGCCATCTCCCTCCTTGGAGAATCAGCACCTTTAACCTCCTGTCCGTACAGGTTGCAACTTGTCCTGAGGTTGAACGGGAAGAGGGGGAACCAATGAGAGACTAGCTCTAGGTGTTGGGACAGGCACAGGTCACTCTATTTTCCCATCAGGAAGAAGAATTAAGCACAAGCTCAGCCTGCCCCCCAGAACCAGAAGAGGGCCTGAAGCAATCCTGCGCTTTTGCGGCCAGCTCCCAAAAAAGCGAGTTGAAAAATGGAGCTCAGGGGCACTGCAATTCACAAACCTGCAGAGTTTTAAATGATACCTCTCGTCCACAAATATATTAAGGGAAGGCAACGAAGAGGCTTTGAAAGCAAGGCAGAATTGCAGGAAACAGATTTCAGGAGGTAGATTCGAATCGCCTTGAAAGCACATGAAAAGCGGCAAAACGTGGACAATGATGCCCTTGGCCAAAAAGGGCGTATGCGTTTTTTCCTGAATATATTCAGGAAAAAACGCATACGCCCTTTTTGGCCAACCAAGCAACCTGGAAAGGCCAATCAGCGCTCCAAAGAAGTCTCGCTTCCCAGCGGGCAAAAGGGCCATGCGGAAAAAAGTGTCCAAACCAGAAATGCAGGACCGGCCATGGAGAAATGGGAGCCTTGCTACGCTGATGGGTGGGATGTAAATTGCCAACAGCCACTCTGGAGAAGTGTACGGTGTGTCCTGAAACATCTAAAAAACACAGCTTGGAGAGCATAGGGCACTTCCACTCATGGCCGTATAAATTGGGAAAACTAAAAATCAGCAAGACACAGGCACCCCAAAGTTTAGGGCTGCTCTGTTGACAAGAACCCCCACTTCATTACACCTGAAATATCCTAGGAAAGAGAAAAATGGATAAAGAAGTTGTGGTCCTCCTGTACAATGGAATATCACTCAGCCATGAAATCCACGTCATAAGGCTAGTAGCAGCACGATGAGTGGATTTAGGTACGACGATTCTAAGTGAAATAAGTCACACAGAAAAAGACACTTATCATAAGATATCACTTCGAGAGGGAATGTAAAAACCGCTACACTTGAACTGAATTACAAAACAGAACAGAGTCACACGTTTAGGAAACACACTATGGCTGCTGAACGGGAAAGGTGAGGTGGGGTGATGCATAAAACAAGGGTTTCAAATTAGCTCCGATACCGTTCCATAAACCCAATATGTAAGAGACAAGACCTATTCCTTTTTCAGTGAACTGGACTCAACACTCCCTATTCACCGCACAAGAATATATCTGACTAGTAAGAATCTTCAAACCTATGTATTGATATCTCTCTGTAAGTGAGTCAAGGGGGTGTAAAGCGGCATAAACACAGCCGTGAAAAGCAGCTAAACCCCATTATAAAAATAAATTACTTTTCAAAACCCGTGAAACAAAGACAGTGAAAGAGAGAGAAATTCTTACAAAATTCGTTCAGGGGCTGTGATGCAACCTGGATTGACCATATCTAGACCCACAGCTGATTGAGACATAAGGGTGGACACTCTTGGGGCTGAGAGGTTCGGTGAGGTTGGGTGAGCCAACGCAGACCCTTTCAAGTAGTACTGCATGGTACCCATCCCATGGGTCCCAAATCTCCAGGTTCAAGGGCATCTTCCTACATCGAAAACAGGCATGAGAAACCCAGAAGATGGTACACCGTGTGATCGGGAAAGGTTTCTAAAACGCACCTCATTTCTCATCTCCTTTGCTCGGGTTCGCCATTCCAGCCGATTTACTAGCCATCTCCCTCCTTGGAGAATCAGCACCTTTAACCTCCTGTTCCGTACAGGTTGCAATTTGTCCTGAGGTTGAACGGGAAGAGGGGGAACCAATGAGAGACTAGCTCTAGGTGTTGGGACAGGCACAGGTCACTCTATTTTCCCATCAGGAAGAAGAATTAAGCACAAGCTCAGCCTGCCCCCCAGAACCAGAAGAGGGCCTGAAGCAATCCTGCGCTTTTGCGGCCAGCTCCCAAAAAAGCGAGTTGAAAAATGGAGCTCAGGGGCACTGCAATTCACAAACCTGCAGAGTTTTAAATGATACCTCTCGTCCACAAATATATTAAGGGAAGGCAACGAAGAGGCTTTGAAAGCAAGGCAGAATTGCAGGAAACAGATTTCAGGAGGTAGATTCGAATCGCCTTGAAAGCACATGAAAAGCGGCAAAACGTGGACAATGATGCCCTTGGCCAAAAAGGGCGTATGCGTTTTTTCCTGAATATATTCAGGAAAAAACGCATACGCCCTTTTTGGCCAACCAAGCAACCTGGAAAGGCCAATCAGCGCTCCAAAGAAGTCTCGCTTCCCAGCGGGCAAAAGGGCCATGCGGAAAAAAGTGTCCAAACCAGAAATGCAGGACCGGCCATGGAGAAATGGGAGCCTTGCTACGCTGATGGGTGGGATGTAAATTGCCAACAGCCACTCTGGAGAAGTGTACGGTGTGTTCTGAAACATCTAAAAAACACAGCTTGGAGAGCATAGGGCACTTCCACTCATGGGCGTATAAATTGGGAAAACTAAAAATCAGCAAGACACAGGCACCCCAAAGTTTAGGGCTGCTCTGTTGACAAAAACACCCACTTCATTACACCTTAAATATCCTAGGAAAGCGAAAAATGGGTAAAGCAGTTGTGGTCCTCCTGTACAATGGAATATCACTCAGCCATGAAATCCACGTCATAAGGCTAGTAGCAGCACGATGAGTGGATTTAGGTACGACGATTCTAAGTGAAATAAGTCACACAGAAAAAGACACTTATCATAAGATATCACTTCTAGAGGGAATGTAAAAACCGCTACACTTGAACTGAATTACAAAACAGAACAGAGTCACACGTTTAGGAAACACACTATGGCTGCTGAACGGGAAAGGTGAGGTGGGGTGATGCATAAAACAAGGGTTTCAAATTAGCTCCGATACCGTTCCATAAACCCAATATGTAAGAGACAAGACCTATTCCTTGCTCAGTGAACTGGACTCAACACCCCCTATTCACCGCACAAGAATATATCTGACTAGTAAGAATCTTCAAACCTATGTATTGATATCTCTCTGTAAGTGAGTCAAGGGGGTGTAAAGCGGCATAAACACAGCCGTGAAAAGCAGCTAAACCCCATTATAAAAATAAATTACTTTTCAAAACCCGTGAAACAAAGACAGTGAAAGAGAGAGAAATTCTTCCAAAATTCGTTCAGGGGCTGTTATGCAACCTGGATTGACCATATCTAGACCCACAGCTGATTGAGACATAAGGGTGGACACTCTTGGGGCTGAGAGGTTCGGTGAGGTTGGGTGAGCCAACGCAGACCCTTTCAATTAATACTGCATGGTACCCATCCCATGGGTCCCAAATCTCCAGGTTCAAGGGCATCTTCCTACATCGAAAACAGGCATGAGAAACCCAGAAGATGGTACACCGTGTGATCGGGAAAGGTTTCTAAAACGCACCTCATTTCTCACCTCCTTTGCTCGGGTTCGCCATTCCAGCCGATTTACTAGCCATCTCCCTCCTTGGAGAATCAGCACCTTTAACCTCCTGTTCCGTACAGGTTGCAATTTGTCCTGAGGATGAAGGGGAAGAGGGGGAACCAATGAGAGACTAGCTCTAGGTGTTGGGACAGGCACAGGTCACTCTATTTTCCCATCAGGAAGAAGAATTAAGCACAAGCTCAGCCTGCCGCCCAGAACCAGAAGAGGGCCTGAAGCAATCCTGCGCTTTTGCAGCCAGCTCCCAAAAAAGCGAGTTGAAAAATGGAGCTCAGGGGCACTGCAATTCACAAACCTGCAGAGTTTTAAATGATACCTCTCGTCCACAAATATATTAAGGGAAGGCAACGAAGAGGCTTTGAAAGCAAGGCAGAATTGCAGGAAACAGATTTCAGGAGGTAGATTCGAATCGCCTTGAAAGCACATGAAAAGCGGCAAAACGTGGACAATGATGCCCTTGGCCAAAAAGGGCGTATGCGTTTTTTCCTGAATATATTCAGGAAAAAACGCATACGCCCTTTTTGGCCAACCAAGCAACCTGGAAAGGCCAATCAGCGCTCCAAAGAAGTCTCGCTTCCCAGCGGGCAAAAGGGCCATGCGGAAAAAAGTGTCCAAACCAGAAATGCAGGACCGGCCATGGAGAAATGGGAGCCTTGCTACGCTGATGGGTGGGATGTAAATTGCCAACAGCCACTCTGGAGAAGTGTACGGTGTGTTCTGAAACATCTAAAAAACACAGCTTGGAGAGCATAGGGCACTTCCACTCATGGGCGTATAAATTGGGAAAACTAAAAATCAGGAAGACACAGGCACCCCAAAGTTTAGGGCTGCTCTGTTGACAAAAACCCCCACTTCATTACACCTTAAATATCCTAGGAAAGCGAAAAATGGGTAAAGCAGTTGTGGTCCTCCTGTACAATGGAATATCACTCAGCCATGAAATCCACGTCATAAGGCTAGTAGCAGCACGATGAGTGGATTTAGGTACGACGATTCTAAGTGAAATAAGTCACACAGAAAAAGACACTTATCATAAGATATCATTTCTAGAGGGAATGTAAAAACCGCTACACTTGAACTGAATTACAAAACAGAACAGAGTCACACGTTTAGGAAACACACTATGGCTGCTGAACGGGAAAGGTGAGGTGGGGTGATGCATAAAACAAGGGTTTCAAATTAGCTCCGATACCGTTCCATAAACCCAATATGTAAGAGACAAGACCTATTCCTTGCTCAGTGAACTGGACTCAACACCCCCTATTCACCGCACAAGAATATATCTGACTAGTAAGAATCTTCAAACCTATGTATTGATATCTCTCTGTAAGTGAGTCAAGGGGGTGTAAAGCGGCATAAACACAGCCGTGAAAAGCAGCTAAACCCCATTATAAAAATAAATTACTTTTCAAAACCCGTGAAACAAAGACAGTGAAAGAGAGAGAAATTCTTCCAAAATTCGTTCAGGGGCTGTTATGCAACCTGGATTGACCATATCTAGACCCACAGCTGATTGAGACATAAGGGTGGACACTCTTGGGGCTGAGAGGTTCGGTGAGGTTGGGTGAGCCAACGCAGACCCTTTCAAGTAATACTGCATGGTACCCATCCCATGGGTCCCAAATCTCCAGGTTCAAGGGCATCTTCCTACATCGAAAACAGGCATGAGAAACCCAGAAGATGGTACACCGTGTGATCGGGAAAGGTTTCTAAAACGCACCTCATTTCTCACCTCCTTTGCTCGGGTTCGCCATTCCAGCCGATTTACTAGCCATCTCCCTCCTTGGAGAATCAGCACCTTTAACCTCCTGTTCCGTACAGGTTGCAATTTGTCCTGAGGATGAAGGGGAAGAGGGGGAACCAATGAGAGACTAGCTCTAGGTGTTGGGACAGGCACAGGTCACTCTATTTTCCCATCAGGAAGAAGAATTAAGCACAAGCTCAGCCTGCCGCCCAGAACCAGAAGAGGGCCTGAAGCAATCCTGCGCTTTTGCAGCCAGCTCCCAAAAAAGCGAGTTGAAAAATGGAGCTCAGGGGCACTGCAATTCACAAACCTGCAGAGTTTTAAATGATACCTCTCGTCCACAAATATATTAAGGGAAGGCAACGAAGAGGCTTTGAAAGCAAGGCAGAATTGCAGGAAACAGATTTCAGGAGGTAGATTCGAATCGCCTTGAAAGCACATGAAAAGCGGCAAAACGTGGACAATGATGCCCTTGGCCAAAAAGGGCGTATGCGTTTTTTCCTGAATATATTCAGGAAAAAACGCATACGCCCTTTTTGGCCAACCAAGCAACCTGGAAAGGCCAATCAGCGCTCCAAAGAAGTCTCGCTTCCCAGCGGGCAAAAGGGCCATGCGGAAAAAAGTGTCCAAACCAGAAATGCAGGACCGGCCATGGAGAAATGGGAGCCTTGCTACGCTGATGGGTGGGATGTAAATTGCCAACAGCCACTCTGGAGAAGTGTACGGTGTGTTCTGAAACATCTAAAAAACACAGCTTGGAGAGCATAGGGCACTTCCACTCATGGGCGTATAAATTGGGAAAACTAAAAATCAGCAAGACACAGGCACCCCAAAGTTTAGGGCTGCTCTGTTGACAAAAACCCCCACTTCATTACACCTTAAATATCCTAGGAAAGCGAAAAATGGGTAAAGCAGTTGTGGTCCTCCTGTACAATGGAATATCACTCAGCCATGAAATCCACGTCATAAGGCTAGTAGCAGCACGATGAGTGGATTTAGGTACGACGATTCTAAGTGAAATAAGTCACACAGAAAAAGACACTTATCATAAGATATCATTTCTAGAGGGAATGTAAAAACCGCTACACTTGAACTGAATTACAAAACAGAACAGAGTCACACGTTTAGGAAACACACTATGGCTGCTGAACGGGAAAGGTGAGGTGGGGTGATGCATAAAACAAGGGTTTCAAATTAGCTCCGATACCGTTCCATAAACCCAATATGTAAGAGACAAGACCTATTCCTTGCTCAGTGAACTGGACTCAACACCCCCTATTCACCGCACAAGAATATATCTGACTAGTAAGAATCTTCAAACCTATGTATTGATATCTCTCTGTAAGTGAGTCAAGGGGGTGTAAAGCGGCATAAACACAGCCGTGAAAAGCAGCTAAACCCCATTATAAAAATAAATTACTTTTCAAAACCCGTGAAACAAAGACAGTGAAAGAGAGAGAAATTCTTCCAAAATTCGTTCAGGGGCTGTTATGCAACCTGGATTGACCATATCTAGACCCACAGCTGATTGAGACATAAGGGTGGACACTCTTGGGGCTGAGAGGTTCGGTGAGGTTGGGTGAGCCAACGCAGACCCTTTCAAGTAATACTGCATGGTACCCATCCCATGGGTCCCAAATCTCCAGGTTCAAGGGCATCATCCTACATCGAAAACAGGCATGAGAAACCCAGAAGATTGTACACCGTGTGATCGGGAAAGGTTTCTAAAACGCACCTCATTTCTCACCTCCTTTGCTCGGGTTCGCCATTCCAGCCGATTTACTAGCCATCTCCCTCCTTGGAGAATCAGCACCTTTAACCTCCTGTTCCGTACAGGTTGCAACTTGTCCTGAGGTTGAACGGGAAGAGGGGGAACCAATGAGAGACTAGCTCTAGGTGTTGGGACAGGCACAGGTCACTCTATTTTCCCATCAGGAAGAAGAATTAAGCACAAGCTCAGCCTGCCCCCCAGAACCAGAAGAGGGCCTGAAGCAATCCTGCGCTTTTGCGGCCAGCTCCCAAAAAAGCGAGTTGAAAAATGGAGCTCAGGGGCACTGCAATTCACAAACCTGCAGAGTTTTAAATGATACCTCTCGTCCACAAATATATTAAGGGAAGGCAACGAAGAGGCTTTGAAAGCAAGGCAGAATTGCAGGAAACAGATTTCAGGAGGTAGATTCGAATCGCCTTGAAAGCACATGAAAAGCGGCAAAACGTGGACAATGATGCCCTTGGCCAAAAAGGGCGTATGCGTTTTTTCCTGAATATATTCAGGAAAAAACGCATACGCCCTTTTTGGCCAACCAAGCAACCTGGAAAGGCCAATCAGCGCTCCAAAGAAGTCTCGCTTCCCAGCGGGCAAAAGGGCCATGTGGAAAAAAGTATCCAAACCAGAAATGCAGGACCGGCCATGGAGAAATGGGAGCCTTGCTACGCTGATGGGTGGGATGTAAATTGCCAACAGCCACTCTGGAGAAGTGTACGGTGTGTCCTGAAACATCTAAAAAACACAGCTTGGAGAGCATAGGGCACTTCCACTCATGGCCGTATAAATTGGGAAAACTAAAAATCAGCAAGACACAGGCACCCCAAAGTTTAGGGCTGCTCTGTTGACAAGAACCCCCACTTCATTACACCTTAAATATCCTAGGAAAGAGAAAAATGGATAAAGAAGTTGTGGTCCTCCTGTACAATGGAATATCACTCAGCCATGAAATCAACGTCATAAGGCTAGTAGCAGCACGATGAGTGGATTTAGGTACGACGATTCTAAGTGAAATAAGTCACACAGAAAAAGACACTTATCATAAGATATCACTTCGAGAGGGAATGTAAAAACCGCTACACTTGAACTGAATTACAAAACAGAACAGAGTCACACGTTTAGGAAACACACTATGGCTGCTGAACGGGAAAGGTGAGGTGGGGTGATGCATAAAACAAGGGTTTCAAATTAGCTCCGATATCGTTCCATAAACCCAATATGTAAGAGACAAGACCTATTCCTTTTTCAGTGAACTGGACTCAACACCCCCTATTCACCGCACAAGAATATATCTGACTAGTAAGAATCTTCAAACCTATGTATTGATATCTCTCTGTAAGTGAGTCAAGGGGGTGTAAAGCGGCATAAACACAGCCGTGAAAAGCAGCTAAACCCCATTATAAAAATAAATTACTTTTCAAAACCCGTGAAACAAAGACAGTGAAAGAGAGAGAAATTCTTACAAAATTCGTTCAGGGGCTGTGATGCAACCTGGATTGACCATATCTAGACCCACAGCTGATTGAGACATAAGGGTGGACACTCTTGGGGCTGAGAGGTTCGGTGAGGTTGGGTGAGCCAACGCAGACCCTTTCAAGTAGTACTGCATGGTACCCATCCCATGGGTCCCAAATCTCCAGGTTCAAGGGCATCTTCCAACATCGAAAACAGGCATGAGAAACCCAGAAGATGGTACACCGTGTGATCGGGAAAGGTTTCTAAAACGAACCTCATTTCTCATCTCCTTGGCTCGGGTTCGCCATTCCAGCCGAGTTACTAGCCATCTCCCTCCTTGGAGAATCAGCACCTTTAACCTCCTGTCCGTACAGGTTGCAACTTGTCCTGAGGTTGAACGGGAAGAGGGGGAACCAATGAGAGACTAGCTCTAGGTGTTGGGACAGGCACAGGTCACTCTATTTTCCCATCAGGAAGAAGAATTAAGCACAAGCTCAGCCTGCCCCCCAGAACCAGAAGAGGGCCTGAAGCAATCCTGCGCTTTTGCGGCCAGCTCCCAAAAAAGCGAGTTGAAAAATGGAGCTCAGGGGCACTGCAATTCACAAACCTGCAGAGTTTTAAATGATACCTCTCGTCCACAAATATATTAAGGGAAGGCAACGAAGAGGCTTTGAAAGCAAGGCAGAATTGCAGGAAACAGATTTCAGGAGGTAGATTCGAATCGCCTTGAAAGCACATGAAAAGCGGCAAAACGTGGACAATGATGCCCTTGGCCAAAAAGGGCGTATGCGTTTTTTCCTGAATATATTCAGGAAAAAACGCATACGCCCTTTTTGGCCAACCAAGCAACCTGGAAAGGCCAATCAGCGCTCCAAAGAAGTCTCGCTTCCCAGCGGGCAAAAGGGCCATGCGGAAAAAAGTGTCCAAACCAGAAATGCAGGACCGGCCATGGAGAAATGGGAGCCTTGCTACGCTGATGGGTGGGATGTAAATTGCCAACAGCCACTCTGGAGAAGTGTACGGTGTGTCCTGAAACATCTAAAAAACACAGCTTGGAGAGCATAGGGCACTTCCACTCATGGCCGTATAAATTGGGAAAACTAAAAATCAGCAAGACACAGGCACCCCAAAGTTTAGGGCTGCTCTGTTGACAAGAACCCCCACTTCATTACACCTTAAATATCCTAGGAAAGAGAAAAATGGATAAAGAAGTTGTGGTCCTCCTGTACAATGGAATATCACTCAGCCATGAAATCAACGTCATAAGGCTAGTAGCAGCACGATGAGTGGATTTAGGTACGACGATTCTAAGTGAAATAAGTCACACAGAAAAAGACACTTATCATAAGATATCACTTCTAGAGGGAATGTAAAAACCGCTACACTTGAACTGAATTACAAAACAGAACAGAGTCACACGTTTAGGAAACACACTATGGCTGCTGAACGGGAAAGGTGAGGTGGGGTGATGCATAAAACAAGGGTTTCAAATTAGCTCAGATACCGTTCCATAAACCCAATATGTAAGAGACAAGACCTATTCCTTTTTCAGTGAACTGGACTCAACACCCCCTATTCACCGCACAAGAATATATCTGACTAGTAAGAATCTTCAAACCTATGTATTGATATCTCTCTGTAAGTGAGTCAAGGGGGTGTAAAGCGGCATAAACACAGCCGTGAAAAGCAGCTAAACCCCATTATAAAAATAAATTACTTTTCAAAACCCGTGAAACAAAGACAGTGAAAGAGAGAGAAATTCTTACAAAATTCGTTCAGGGGCTGTGATGCAACCTGGATTGACCATATCTAGACCCACAGCTGATTGAGACATAAGGGTGGACACTCTTGGGGCTGAGAGGTTCGGTGAGGTTGGGTGAGCCAACGCAGACCCTTTCAAGTAATACTGCATGGTACCCATCCCATGGGTCCCAAATCTCCAGTTTCAAGGGCATCTTCCTACATCGAAAAAAGGCATGAGAAACCAAGAAGATGGTACACCGTGTGATCGGGAAAGGTTTCTAAAACGCACCTCATTTCTCATCTCCTTTGCTCGGGTTCGCCATTCCAGCCGATTTACTAGCCATCTCCCTCCTTGGAGAATCAGCACCTTTAACCTCCTGTTCCGTACAGGTTGCAATTTGTCCTGAGGATGAACGGGAAGAGGGGGAACCAATGAGAGACAGCTCTAGGTGTTGGGACAGGCACAGGTCACTCTATTTTCCCATCAGGAAGAAGAATTAAGCACAAGCTCAGCCTGCCCCCCAGAACCAGAAGAGGGCCTGAAGCAATCCTGCGCTTTTGCGGCCAGCTCCCAAAAAAGCGAGTTGAAAAATGGAGCTCAGGGGCACTGCAATTCACAAACCTGCAGAGTTTTAAATGATACCTCTCGTCCACAAATATATTAAGGGAAGGCAACGAAGAGGCTTTGAAAGCAAGGCAGAATTGCAGGAAACAGATTTCAGGAGGTAGATTCGAATCGCCTTGAAAGCACATGAAAACCGGCAAAACGTGGACAATGATGCCCTTGGCCAAAAAGGGCGTATGCGTTTTTTCCTGAATATATTCAGGAAAAAACGCATACGCCCTTTTTGGCCAACCAAGCAACCTGGAAAGGCCAATCAGCGCTCCAAAGAAGTCTCGCTTCCCAGCGGGCAAAAGGGCCATGCGGAAAAAAGTGTCCAAACCAGAAATGCAGGACCGGCCATGGAGAAATGGGAGCCTTGCTACGCTGATGGGTGGGATGTAAATTGCCAACAGCCACTCTGGAGAAGTTTACGGTGTGTCCTGAAACATCTAAAAAACACAGCTTGGAGAGCATAGGGCACTTCCACTCATGGCCGTATAAATTGGGAAAACTAAAAATCAGCAAGACACAGGCACCCCAAAGTTTAGGGCTGCTCTGTTGACAAGAACCCCCACTTCATTACACCTGAAATATCCTAGGAAAGAGAAAAATGGATAAAGAAGTTGTGGTCCTCCTGTACAATGGAATATCACTCAGCCATGAAATCAACGTCATAAGGCTAGTAGCAGCACGATGAGTGGATTTAGGTACGACGATTCTAAGTGAAATAAGTCACACAGAAAAAGACACTTATCATAAGATATCACTTCTAGAGGGAATGTAAAAACCGCTACACTTGAACTGAATTACAAAACAGAACAGAGTCACACGTTTAGGAAACACACTATGGCTGCTGAACGGGAAAGGTGAGGTGGGGTGATGCATAAAACAAGGGTTTCAAATTAGCTCAGATACCGTTCCATAAACCCAATATGTAAGAGACAAGACCTATTCCTTGCTCAGTGAACTGGACTCAACACCCCCTATTCACCGCACAAGAATATATCTGACTAGTAAGAATCTTCAAACCTATGTATTGATATCTCTCTGTAAGTGAGTCAAGGGGGTGTAAAGCGGCATAAACACAGCCGTGAAAAGCAGCTAAACCCCATTATAAAAATAAATTACTTTTCAAAACCCGTGAAACAAAGACAGTGAAAGAGAGAGAAATTCTTACAAAATTCGTTCAGGGGCTGTGATGCAACCTGGATTGACCAAATCTAGACCCACAGCTGATTGAGACATAAGGGTGGACACTCTTGGGGCTGAGAGGTTCGGTGAGGTTGGGTGAGCCAACGCAGACCCTTTCAAGTAATACTGCATGGTACCCATCCCATGGGTCCCAAATCTCCAGGTTCAAGGGCATCTTCCTACGTCGAAAAAAGGCATGAGAAACCCAGAAGATGGTACACCATGTGATCGGGAAAGGTTTCTAAAACGCACCTCATTTCTCATCTCCTTTGCTCGGGTTCGCCATTCCAGCCAATTTACTAGCCATCTCCCTCCTTGGAGAATCAGCACCTTTAACCTCCTGTTCCGTACAGGTTGCAATTTGTCCTGAGGATGAACGGGAAGAGGGGGAACCAATGAGAGACTAGCTCTAGGTGTTGGGACAGGCACAGGTCACTCTATTTTCCCATCAGGAAGAAGAATTAAGCACAAGCTCAGCCTGCCCCCCAGAACCAGAAGAGGGCCTGAAGCAATCCTGCGCTTTTGCGGCCAGCTCCCAAAAAAGCGAGTTGAAAAATGGAGCTCAGGGGCACTGCAATTCACAAACCTGCAGAGTTTTAAATGATACCTCTCGTCCACAAATATATTAAGGGAAGGCAACGAAGAGGCTTTGAAAGCAAGGCAGAATTGCAGGAAACAGATTTCAGGAGGTAGATTCGAATCGCCTTGAAAGCACATGAAAAGCGGCAAAACGTGGAAAATGATGCCCTTGGCCAAAAAGGGCGTATGCGTTTTTTCCTGAATATATTCAGGAAAAAACGCATACGCCCTTTTTGGCCAACCAAGCAACCTGGAAAGGCCAATCAGCGCTCCAAAGAAGTCTCGCTTCCCAGCGGGCAAAAGGGCCATGCGGAAAAAAGTGTCCAAACCAGAAATGCAGGACCGGCCATGGAGAAATGGGAGCCTTGCTACGCTGATGGGTGGGATGTAAATTGCCAACAGCCACTCTGGAGAAGTGTACGGTGTGTTCTGAAACATCTAAAAAACACAGCTTGGAGAGCATAGGGCACTTCCACTCCTGGGCGTATAAATTGGGAAAACTAAAAATCAGCAAGACACAGGCACCCCAAAGTTTAGGGCTGCTCTGTTGACAAGAACCCCCACTTCATTACACCTGAAATATCCTAGGAAAGAGAAAAATGGATAAAGAAGTTGTGGTCCTCCTGTACAATGGAATATCACTCAGCCATGAAATCAACGTCATAAGGCTAGTAGCAGCACGATGAGTGGATTTAGGTACGACGATTCTAAGTGAAATAAGTCACACAGAAAAAGACACTTATCATAAGATATCACTTAGAGAGGGAATGTAAAAACCGCTACACTTGAACTGAATTACAAAACAGAACAGAGTCACACGTTTAGGAAACACACTATGGCTGCTGAACGGGAAAGGTGAGGTGGGGTGATGCATAAAACAAGGGTTTCAAATTAGCTCCGATACCGTTCCATAAACCCAATATGTAAGAGACAAGACCTATTCCTTTTTCAGTGAACTGGACTCAACACCCCCTATTCACCGCACAAGAATATATCTGACTAGTAAGAATCTTCAAACCTATGTATTGATATCTCTCTGTAAGTGAGTCAAGGGGGTGTAAAGCGGCATAAACACAGCCGTGAAAAGCAGCTAAACCCCATTATAAAAATAAATTACTTTTCAAAACCCGTGAAACAAAGGCAGTGAAAGAGAGAGAAATTCTTACAAAATTCGTTCAGGGGCTGTGATGCAACCTGGATTGACCATATCTAGACCCACAGCTGATTGAGACATAAGGGTGGACACTCTTGGGGCTGAGAGGTTCGGTGAGGTTGGGTGAGCCAACGCAGACCCTTTCAAGTAATACTGCATGGTACCCATCCCATGGGTCCCAAATCTCCAGGTTCAAGGGCATCTTCCTACGTCGAAAACAGGCATGAGAAACCCAGAAGATGGTACACCGTGTGATCGGGAAAGGTTTCTAAAACGCACCTCATTTCTCATCTCCTTTGCTCGGGTTCGCCATTCCAGCCGATTTACTAGCCATCTCCCTCCTTGGAGAATCAGCACCTTTAACCTCCTGTTCCGTACAGGTTGCAATTTGTCCTGAGGATGAACGGGAAGAGGGGGAACCAATGAGAGACTAGCTCTAGGTGTTGGGACAGGCACAGGTCACTCTATTTTCCCATCAGGAAGAAGAATTAAGCACAAGCTCAGCCTGCCCCCCAGAACCAGAAGAGGGCCTGAAGCAATCCTGCGCTTTTGCGGCCAGCTCCCAAAAAAGCGAGTTGAAAAATGGAGCTCAGGGGCACTGCAATTCACAAACCTGCAGAGTTTTAAATGATACCTCTCGTCCACAAATATATTAAGGGAAGGCAACGAAGAGGCTTTGAAAGCAAGGCAGAATTGCAGGAAACAGATTTCAGGAGGTAGATTCGAATCGCCTTGAAAGCACATGAAAAGCGGCAAAACGTGGACAATGATGCCCTTGGCCAACAAGGGCGTATGCGTTTTTTTCTGAATATATTCAGGAAAAAACGCATACGCCCTTATTGGCCAACCAAGCAACCTGGAAAGGCCAATCAGCGCTCCAAAGAAGTCTCGCTTGCCAGCGGGCAAAAGGGCCATGCGGAAAAAAGTGTCCAAACCAGAAATGCAGGACCGGCCATGGAGAAATGGGAGCCTTGCTACGCTGATGGGTGGGATTTAAATTGCCAACAGCCACTCTGGAGAAGTGGACGGTGTGTTCTGAAACATCTAAAAAACACAGCTTGGAGAGCAAAGGGCACTTCCACTCATGGGCGTATAAATTGGGAAAACTAAAAATCAGCAAGACACAGGCACCCCAAAGTTTAGGGCTGCTCTGTTGACAAGAACCCCCACTTCATTACACCTTAAATATCCTAGGAAAGCGAAAAATGGATAAAGAAGTTGTGGTCCTCATGTACAATGGAATATCACTCAGCCATGAAATCCACGTCATAAGGCTAGTAGCAGCACGATGAGTGGATTTAGGTACGACGATTCTAAGTGAAATAAGTCACACAGAAAAAGACACTTATCATAAGATATCACTTAGAGAGGGAATGTAAAAACCGCTACACTTGAACTGAATTACAAAACAGAACAGAGTCACACGTTTAGGAAACACACTATGGCTGCTGAACGGGAAAGGTGAGGTGGGGTGATGCATAAAACAAGGGTTTCAAATTAGCTCCGATACCGTTCCATAAACCCAATATGTAAGAGACAAGACCTATTCCTTTTTTAGTGAACTGGACTCAACACCCCCTATTCACCGCACAAGAATATATCTGACTAGTAAGAATCTTCAACCCTATGTATTGATATCTCTCTGTAAGTGAGTCAAGGGGGTGTAAAGCGGCATAAACACAGCCGTGAAAAGCAGCTAAACCCCATTATAAAAATAAATTACTTTTCAAAACCCGTGAAACAAAGGCAGTGAAAGAGAGAGAAATTCTTACAAATTTCGTTCAGGGGCTGTGATGCAACCTGGATTGACCATATCTAGACCCACAGCTGATTGAGACATAAGGGTGGACACTCTTGGGGCTGAGAGGTTCGGTGAGGTTGGGTGAGCCAACGCAGACCCTTTCAAGTAATACTGCATGGTACCCATCCCATGGGTCCCAAATCTCCAGGTTCAAGGGCATCTTCCTACGTCGAAAACAGGCATGAGAAACCCAGAAGATGGTACACCGTGTGATCGGGAAAGGTTTCTAAAACGCACCTCATTTCTCATCTCCTTTGCTCGGGTTCGCCATTCCAGCCGATTTACTAGCCATCTCCCTCCTTGGAGAATCAGCACCTTTAACCTCCTGTTCCGTACAGGTTGCAATTTGTCCTGAGGATGAACGGGAAGAGGGGGAACCAATGAGAGACTAGCTCTAGGTGTTGGGACAGGCACAGGTCACTCTATTTTCCCATCAGGAAGAAGAATTAAGCACAAGCTCAGCCTGCCCCCCAGAACCAGAAGAGGGCCTGAAGCAATCCTGCGCTTTTGCGGCCAGCTCCCAAAAAAGCGAGTTGAAAAATGGAGCTCAGGGGCACTGCAATTCACAAACCTGCAGAGTTTTAAATGATACCTCTCGTCCACAAATATATTAAGGGAAGGCAACGAAGAGGCTTTGAAAGCAAGGCAGAATTGCAGGAAACAGATTTCAGGAGGTAGATTCGAATCGCCTTGAAAGCACATGAAAAGCGGCAAAACGTGGACAATGATGCCCTTGGCCAAAAAGGGCGTATGCGTTTTTTCCTGAATATATTCAGGAAAAAACGCATACGCCCTTTTTGGCCAACCAAGCAACCTGGAAAGGCCAATCAGCGCTCCAAAGAAGTCTCGCTTCCCAGCGGGCAAAAGGGCCATGGGGAAAAAAGTGTCCAAACCAGAAATGCAGGACCGGCCATGGAGAAATGGGAGCCTTGCTACGCTGATGGGTGGGATGTAAATTGCCAACAGCCACTCTGGAGAAGTGTACGGTGTGTTCTGAAACATCTAAAAAACACAGCTTGGAGAGCATAGGGCACTTCCACTCATGGGCGTATAAATTGGGAAAACTAAAAATCAGCAAGACACAGGCACCCCAAAGTTTACGGCTGCTCTGTGGACAAGAACCCCCACTTCATTACACCTTAAGTATCCTAGGAAAGCGAAAAATGGATAAAGAAGTGGTGGTCCTCATGTACAATGGAATATCACTCAGCCATGAAATCCACGTCATAAGGCTAGTAGCAGCACGATGAGTGGATTTAGGTACGACGATTCTAAGTGAAATAAGTCACACAGAAAAAGACACTTATCATAAGATATCACTTAGAGAGGGAATGTAAAAACCGCTACACTTGAACTGAATTACAAAACAGAACAGAGTCACACGTTCAGAAAACACACTATGGCTGCTGAACGGGAAAGGTGAGGTGGGGTGATGCATAAAACAAGGGTTTCAAATTAGCTCCGATACCGTTCCATAAACCCAATATGTAAGAGACAAGACCTCTTCCTTTTTCAGTGAACTGGACTCAACACCCCCTATTCACCGCACAAGAATATATCTGACTAGTAAGAATCTTCAAACCTATGTATTGATATCTCTCTGTAAGTGAGTCAAGGGGGTGTAAAGCGGCATAAACACAGCCGTGAAAAGCAGCTAAACCCCATTATAAAAATAAATTACTTTTCAAAACCCGTGAAACAAAGACAGTGAAAGAGAGAGAAATTCTTACAAAATTCGTTCAGGGGCTGTGATGCAACCTGGATTGACCATATCTAGACCCACAGCTGATTGAGACATAAGGGTGGACACTCTTGGGGCTGAGAGGTTCGGTGAGGTTGGGTGAGCCAACGCAGACCCTTTCAAGTAATACTGCATGGTACCCATCCCATGGGTCCCAAATCTCCAGGTTCAAGGGCATCTTCCTACGTCGAAAACAGGCATGAGAAACCCAGAAGATGGTACACCGTGTGATCGGGAAAGGTTTCTAAAACGCACCTCATTTCTCATCTCCTTTGCTCGGGTTCGCCATTCCAGCCGATTTACTAGCCATCTCCCTCCTTGGAGAATCAGCACCTTTAACCTCCTGTTCCGTACAGGTTGCAATTTGTCCTGAGGATGAACGGGAAGAGGGGGAACCAATGAGAGACTAGCTCTAGGTGTTGGGACAGGCACAGGTCACTCTATTTTCCCATCAGGAAGAAGAATTAAGCACAAGCTCAGCCTGCCCCCCAGAACCAGAAGAGGGCCTGAAGCAATCCTGCGCTTTTGCGGCCAGCTCCCAAAAAAGCGAGTTGAAAAATGGAGCTCAGGGGCACTGCAATTCACAAACCTGCAGAGTTTTAAATGATACCTCTCGTCCACAAATATATTAAGGGAAGGCAACGAAGAGGCTTTGAAAGCAAGGCAGAATTGCAGGAAACAGATTTCAGGAGGTAGATTCGAATCGCCTTGAAAGCACATGAAAAGCGGCAAAACGTGGACAATGATGCCCTTGGCCAAAAAGGGCGTATGCGTTTTTTCCTGAATATATTCAGGAAAAAACGCATACGCCCTTTTTGGCCAACCAAGCAACCTGGAAAGGCCAATCAGCGCTCCAAAGAAGTCTCGCTTCCCAGCGGGCAAAAGGGCCATGCGGAAAAAAGTGTCCAAACCAGAAATGCAGGACCGGCCATGGAGAAATGGGAGCCTTGCTACGCTGATGGGTGGGATGTAAATTGCCAACAGCCACTCTGGAGAAGTGTACGGTGTGTTCTGAAACATCTAAAAAACACAGCTTGGAGAGCATAGGGCACTTCCACTCATGGCCGTATAAATTGGGAAAACTAAAAATCAGCAAGACACAGGCACCCCAAAGTTTAGGGCTGCTCTGTGGACAAGAACCCCCACTTCATTACACCTTAAATATCCTAGGAAAGAGAAAAATGGATAAAGAAGTGGTGGTCCTCATGTACAATGGAATATCACTCAGCCATGAAATCCACGTCATAAGGCTAGTAGCAGCACGATGAGTGGATTTAGGTACGACGATTCTAAGTGAAATAAGTCACACAGAAAAAGACACTTATCATAAGATATCACTTAGAGAGGGAATGTAAAAACCGCTACACTTGAACTGAATTACAAAACAGAACAGAGTCACACGTTCAGAAAACACACTATGGCTGCTGAACGGGAAAGGTGAGGTGGGGTGATGCATAAAACATGGGTTTCAAATTAGCTCAGATACCGTTCCATAAACCCAATATGTAAGAGACAAGACCTATTCCTTTTTCAGTGAACTGGACTCAACACCCCCTATTCACCGCACAAGAATATATCTGACTAGTAAGAATCTTCAAACCTATGTATTGATATCTCTCTGTAAGTGAGTCAAGGGGGTGTAAAGCGGCATAAACACAGCCGTGAAAAGCAGCTAAACCCCATTATAAAAATAAATTACTTTTCAAAACCCGTGAAACAAAGGCAGTGAAAGAGAGAGAAATTCTTACAAAATTCGTTCAGGGGCTGTGATGCAACCTGGATTGACCATATCTAGACCCACAGCTGATTGAGACATAAGGGTGGACACTCTTGGGGCTGAGAGGTTCGGTGAGGTTGGGTGAGCCAACGCAGACCCTTTCAAGTAATACTGCATGGTACCCATCCCATGGGTCCCAAATCTCCAGGTTCAAGGGCATCTTCCTACGTCGAAAACAGGCATGAGAAACCCAGAAGATGGTACACCGTGTGATCGGGAAAGGTTTCTAAAACGCACCTCATTTCTCATCTCCTTTGCTCGGGTTCGCCATTCCAGCCGATTTACTAGCCATCTCCCTCCTTGGAGAATCAGCACCTTTAACCTCCTGTTCCGTACAGGTTGCAATTTGTCCTGAGGATGAACGGGAAGAGGGGGAACCAATGAGAGACTAGCTCTAGGTGTTGGGACAGGCACAGGTCACTCTATTTTCCCATCAGGAAGAAGAATTAAGCACAAGCTCAGCCTGCCCCCCAGAACCAGAAGAGGGCCTGAAGCAATCCTGCGCTTTTGCGGCCAGCTCCCAAAAAAGCGAGTTGAAAAATGGAGCTCAGGGGCACTGCAATTCACAAACCTGCAGAGTTTTAAATGATACCTCTCGTCCACAAATATATTAAGGGAAGGCAACGAAGAGGCTTTGAAAGCAAGGCAGAATTGCAGGAAACAGATTTCAGGAGGTAGATTCGAATCGCCTTGAAAGCACATGAAAAGCGGCAAAACGTGGACAATGATGCCCTTGGCCAACAAGGGCGTATGCGTTTTTTCCTGAATATATTCAGGAAAAAACGCATACGCCCTTTTTGGCCAACCAAGCAACCTGGAAAGGCCAATCAGCGCTTCAAAGAAGTCTCGCTTCCCAGCGGGCAAAAGGGCCATGCGGAAAAAAGTGTCCAAACCAGAAATGCAGGACCGGCCATGGAGAAATGGGAGCCTTGCTACGCTGATGGGTGGGATGTAAATTGCCAACAGCCACTCTGGAGAAGTGTACGGTGTGTTCTGAAACATCTAAAAAACACAGCTTGGAGAGCATAGGGCACTTCCACTCATGGGCGTATAAATTGGGAAAACTAAAAATCAGCAAGACACAGGCACCCCAAAGTTTAGGGCTGCTCTGTTGACAAGAACCCCCACTTCATTACACCTTAAATATCCTAGGAAAGAGAAAAATGGATAAAGAAGTTGGGGTCCTCATGTACAATGGAATATCACTCAGCCATGAAATCAACGTCATAAGGCTAGTAGCAGCACGATGAGTGGATTTAGGTATGACGATTCTAAGTGAAATAAGTCACACAGAAAAAGACACTTATCATAAGATATCACTTAGAGAGGGAATGTAAAAACCGCTACACTTGAACTGAATTACAAAACAGAACAGAGTCACACGTTTAGGAAACACACTACGGCTGCTGAACGGGAAAGGTGAGGTGGGGTGATGCATAAAACAAGGGTTTCAAATTAGCTCAGATACCGTTCCATAAACCCAATATGTAAGAGACAAGACCTATTCCTTTTTCAGTGAACTGGACTCAACACCCCCTATTCACCGCACAAGAATATATCTGACTAGTAAGAATCTTCAAACCTATGTATTGATATCTCTCTGTAAGTGAGTCAAGGGGGTGTAAAGTGGCATAAACACAGCCGTGAAAAGCAGCTAAACCCCATTATAAAAATAAATTACTTTTCAAAACCCGTGAAACAAAGACAGTGAAAGAGAGAGAAATTCTTCCAAAATTCGGTCAGGGGCTGTGATGCAACCTGGATTGACCATATCTAGACACACAGCTGATTGAGACAGAAGGGTGGACACTCTTGGGGCTGAGAGGTTCGGTGAGGTTGGGTGAGCCAACGCAGACCCTTTAAAATAATACTGCATGGTACCCATCCCATGGGTCCCAAATCTCCAGGTTCAAGGGCATCTTCCTACGTCGAAAACAGGCATGAGAAACCCAGAAGATGGTACACCGTGTGATCAGGAAAGGTTTCTAAAACGCACCTCATTTCTCATCTCCTTTGCTTGGGTTCGCCATTCCAGCCGATTTACTAGCCATCTCCCTCCTTGGAGAATCAGCACCTTTAACCTCCTGTTCCGTACAGGTTGCAATTTGTCCTGAGGATGAACGGGAAGAGGGGGAACCAATGAGAGACTAGCTCTAGGTGTTGGGACAGGCACAGGTCACTCTATTTTCCCATCAGGAAGAAGAATTAAGCACAAGCTCAGCCTGCCCCCCAGAACCAGAAGAGGGCCTGAAGCAATCCTGCGCTTTTGCGGCCAGCTCCCAAAAAAGCGAGTTGAAAAATGGAGCTCAGGGGCACTGCAATTCACAAACCTGCAGAGTTTTAAATGATACCTCTCGTCCACAAATATATTAAGGGAAGGCAACGAAGAGGCTTTGAAAGCAAGGCAGAATTGCAGGAAACAGATTTCAGGAGGTAGATTCGAATCGCCTTGAAAGCACATGAAAAGCGGCAAAACGTGGACAATGATGCCCTTGGCCAAAAAGGGCGTATGCGTTTTTTCCTGAATATATTCAGGAAAAAACGCATACGCCCTTTTTGGCCAACCAAGCAACCTGGAAAGGCCAATCAGCGCTCCAAAGAAGTCTCGCTTCCCAGCGGGCAAAAGGGCCATGGGGAAAAAAGTGTCCAAACCAGAAATGCAGGACCGGCCATGGAGAAATGGGAGCCTTGCTACGCTGATGGGTGGGATGTAAATTGCCAACAGCCACTCTGGAGAAGTGTACGGTGTGTTCTGAAACATCTAAAAAACACAGCTTGGAGAGCATAGGGCACTTCCACTCATGGGCGTATAAATTGGGAAAACTAAAAATCAGCAAGACACAGGCACCCCAAAGTTTAGGGCTGCTCTGTTGACAATAACCCCCACTTCATTACACCTTAAATATCCTAGGAAAGAGAAAAATGGATAAAGAAGTTGGGGTCCTCATGTACAATGGAATATCACTCAGCCATGAAATCAACGTCATAAGGCTAGTAGCAGCACGATGAGTGGATTTAGGTATGACGATTCTAAGTGAAATAAGTCACAGAGAAAAAGACACTTATCATAAGATATCACTTAGAGAGGGAATGTAAAAACCGCTACACTTGAACTGAATTACAAAACAGAACAGAGTCACACGTTTAGGAAACACACTACGGCTGCTGAACGGGAAAGGTGAGGTGGGGTGATGCATAAAACATGGGTTTCAAATTAGCTCAGATACCGTTCCATAAACCCAATATGTAAGAGACAAGACCTATTCCTTTTTCAGTGAACTGGACTCAACACCCCCTATTCACCGCACAAGCATATATCTGACTAGTAAGAATCTTCAAACCTATGTATTGATATCTTACTGTAAGTGAGTCAAGGGGGTGTAAAGTGGCATAAACACAGCCGTGAAAAGCAGCTAAACCCCATTATAAAAATAAATTACTTTTCAAAACCCGTGAAACAAAGACAGTGAAAGAGAGAGAAATTCTTCCAAAATTCGTTCAGGGGCTGTGATGCAACCAGAATTGACCATATCTAGACCCACAGCTGATTGAGACATAAGGGTGGACACTCTTGGGGCTGAGAGGTTCGGTGAGGTTGGGTGAGCCAACGCAGACCCTTTCAAATAATACTGCATGGTACCCATCCCATGGGTCCCAAATATCCAGGTTCAAGGGCATCTTCCTACGTCGAAAACAGGCATGAGAAACCCAGAAGATGGTACACCGTGTGATCAGGAAAGGTTTCTAAAACGCACCTCATTTCTCATCTCCTTTGCTTGGGTTCGCCATTCCAGCCGATTTACTAGCCATCTCCCTCCTTGGAGAATCAGCACCTTTAACCTCCTGTTCCGTACAGGTTGCAATTTGTCCTGAGGATGAACGGGAAGAGGGGGAACCAATGAGAGACTAGCTCTAGGTGTTGGGACAGGCACAGGTCACTCTATTTTCCCATCAGGAAGAAGAATTTAGCACAAGCTCAGCCTGCCCCCCAGAACCAGAAGAGGGCCTGAAGCAATCCTGCGCTTTTGCGGTCAGCTCCCAAAAAAGCGAGTTGAAAAATGGAGCTCAGGGGCACTGCAATTCACAAACCTGCAGAGTTTTAAATGATACCTCTCGTCCACAAATATATTAAGGGAAGGCAACGAAGAGGCTCTGAAAGCAAGGCAGAATTGCAGGAAACAGATTTCAGGAGGTAGATTCGAATCGCCTTGAAAGCACATGAAAAGCGGCAAAACGTGGACAATGATGCCCTTGGCCAAAAAGGGCGTATGCGTTTTTTCCTGAATATATTCAGGAAAAAACGCATACGCCCTTTTTGGCCAACCAAGCAACCTGGAAAGGCCAATCAGCGCTCCAAAGAAGTCTCGCTTCCCAGCGGGCAAAAGGGCCATGCGGAAAAAAGTGTCCAAACCAGAAATGCAGGACCGGCCATGGAGAAATGGGAGCCTTGCTACGCTGATGGGTGGGATGTAAATTGCCAACAGCCACTCTGGAGAAGTGTACGGTGTGTTCTGAAACATCTAAAAAACACAGCTTGGAGAGCATAGGGCACTTCCACTCATGGGCGTATAAATTGGGAAAACTAAAAATCAGCAAGACACAGGCACCCCAAAGTTTAGGGCTGCTCTGTTGACAAGAACCCCCACTTCATTACACCTTAAATATCCTAGGAAAGAGAAAAATGGATAAAGAAGTTGGGGTCCTCATGTACAATGGAATATCACTCAGCCATGAAATCAACGTCATAAGGCTAGTAGCAGCACGATGAGTGGATTTAGGTACGACGATTCTAAGTGAAATAAGTCACACAGAAAAAGACACTTATCATAAGATATCACTTCTAGAGGGAATGTAAAAACCGCTACACTTGAACTGAATTACAAAACAGAACAGAGTCACACGTTTAGGAAACACACTACGGCTGCTGAACGGGAAAGGTGAGGTGGGTGATGCATAAAACAAGGGTTTCAAATTAGCTCAGATACCGTTCCATAAACCCAATATGTAAGAGACAAGACCTATTCCTTTTTCAGTGAACTGGACTCAACACCCCCTATTCACCGCACAAGAATATATCTGACTAGTAGGAATCCTCAAACCTATGTATTGATATCTCTCTGTAAGTGAGTCAAGGGGGTGTAAAGCGGCATAAACACAGCCGTGAAAAGCAGCTAAACCCCATTATAAAAATAAATTACTTTTCAAAACCCGTGAAACAAAGACAGTGAAAGAGAGAGAAATTCTTACAAAATTCGTTCAGGGGCTGTGATGCAACCTGGATTGACCATATCTAGACCCACAGCTGATTGAGACATAAGGGTGGACATTCTTGGGGCTGAGAGGTTCGGTGAGGTTGGGTGAGCCAACGCAGACCCTTTCAAGTAATACTGCATGGTACCCATCCCATGGGTCCCAAATCTCCATGTTCAAGGGCATCTTCCTACGTCGAAAACAGGCATGAGAAACCCAGAAGATGGTACACCAGGTGATCGGGAAAGGTTTCTAAAACGCACCTCATTTCTCATCTCCTTTGCTCGGGTTTGCCATTCCAGCCGATTTACTAGCCATCTCCCTCCTTGGAGAATCAGCACCTTTAACCTCCTGTTCCGTACAGGTTGCAATTTGTCCTGAGGATGAACGGGAAGAGGGGGAACCAATGAGAGACTAGCTCTAGGTGTTGGGACAGGCACAGGTCACTCTATTTTCCCATCAGGAAGAAGAATTAAGCACAAGCTCAGCCTGACCCCCAGAACCAGAAGAGGGCCTGAAGAAATCCTGCGCTTTTGCGGCCAGCTCCCAACAAAGCGAGTTGAAAAATGGAGCTCAGGGGCACTGCAATTCACAAACCTGCAGAGTTTTAAATGATACCTCTCGTCCACAAATATATTAAGGGAAGGCAACGAAGAGGCTTTGAAAGCAAGGCAGAATTGCAGGAAACAGATTTCAGGAGGTAGATTCGAATCGCCTTGAAAGCACATGAAAAGCGGCAAAACGTGGACAATGATGCCCTTGGCCAAAAAGGGCGTATGCGTTTTTTCCTGAATATATTCAGGAAAAAACGCATACGCCCTTTTTGGCCAACCAAGCAACCTGGAAAGGCCAATCAGCGCTCCAAAGAAGTCTCGCTTCCCAGCGGGCAAAAGGGCCATGCGGAAAAAAGTGTCCAAACCAGAAATGCAGGACCGGCCATGGAGAAATGGGAGCCTTGCTACGCTGATGGGTGGGATGTAAATTGCCAACAGCCACTCTGGAGAAGTGTACAGTGTGTTCTGAAACATCTAAAAAACACAGCTTGGAGAGCATAGGGCACTTCCACTCATGGGCGTATAAATTGGGAAAACTAAAAATGAGCAAGACACAGGCACCCCAAAGTTTAGGGCTGCTCTGTGGACAAGAACCCCCACTTCATTACACCTTAAATATCCTAGGAAAGAGAAAAATGGATAAAGAAGTTGGGGTCCTCATGTACAATGGAATATCACTCAGCCATGAAATCCACGTCATAAGGCTAGTAGCAGCACGATGAGTGGATTTAGGTACGACGATTCTAAGTGAAATAAGTCACACAGAAAAAGACACTTATCATAAGATATCACTTCTAGAGGGAATGTAAAAACCGCTACACTTGAACTGAATTACAAAACAGAACAGAGTCACACGTTTAGAAAACACACTATGGCTGCTGAACGGGAAAGGTGAGGTGGGGTGATGCATAAAACAAGGGTTTCAAATTAGCTCAGATACCGTTCCATAAACCCAATATGTAAGAGACAAGACCTATTCCTTTTTCAGTGAACTGGACTCAACACCCCCTATTCACCGCACAAGAATATATCTGACTAGTAAGAATCTTCAAACCTATGTATTGATATCTCTCTGTAAGTGAGTCAAGGGGGTGTAAAGCGGCATAAACACAGCCGTGAAAAGCAGCTAAACCCCATTATAAAAATAAATTACTTTTCAAAACCCGTGAAACAAAGACAGTGAAAGAGAGAGAAATTCTTACAAAATTCGTTCAGGGGCTGTGATGCAACCTGGATTGACCATATCTAGACCCACAGCTGATTGAGACATAAGGGTGGACACTCTTGGGGCTGAGAGGTTCGGTGAGGTTGGGTGAGCCAACGCAGACCCTTTCAAGTAATACTGCATGGTACCCATCCCATGGGTCTCAAATCTCCAGGTTCAAGGGCATCTTCCTACGTCGAAAACAGGCATGAGAAACCCAGAAGATGGTACACCGTGTGATCGGGAAAGGTTTCTAAAACGCACCTCATTTCTCATCTCCTTTGCTCGGGTTCGCCATTCCAGCCGATTTACTAGCCATCTCCCTCCTTGGAGAATCAGCACCTTTAACCTCCTGTTCCGTACAGGTTGCAATTTGTCCTGAGGATGAACGGGAAGAGGGGGAACCAATGAGAGACTAGCTCTAGGTGTTGGGACAGGCACAGGTCACTCTATTTTCCCATCAGGAAGAAGAATTAAGCACAAGCTCAGCCTGACCCCCAGAACCAGAAGAGGGCCTGAAGAAATCCTGCGCTTTTGCGGCCAGCTCCCAAAAAAGCGAGTTGAAAAATGGAGCTCAGGGGCACTGCAATTCACAAACCTGCAGAGTTTTAAATGATACCTCTCGTCCACAAATATATTAAGGGAAGGCAACGAAGAGGCTTTGAAAGCAAGGCAGAATTGCAGGAAACAGATTTCAGGAGGTAGATTCGAATCGCCTTGAAAGCACATGAAAAGCGGCAAAACGTGGACAATGATGCCCTTGGCCAACAAGGGCGTATGCGTTTTTTCCTGAATATATTCAGGAAAAAACGCATACGCCCTTTTTGGCCAACCAAGCAACCTGGAAAGGCCAATCAGCGCTCCAAAGAAGTCTCGCTTCCCAGCGGGCAAAAGGGCCATGCGGAAAAAAGTGTCCAAACCAGAAATGCAGGACCGGCCATGGAGAAATGGGAGCCTTGCTACGCTGATGGGTGGGATGTAAATTGCCAACAGCCACTCTGGAGAAGTGTACAGTGTGTTCTGAAACATCTAAAAAACACAGCTTGGAGAGCATAGGGCACTTCCACTCATGGGCGTATAAATTGGGAAAACTAAAAATGAGCAAGACACAGGCACCCCAAAGTTTAGGGCTGCTCTGTGGACAAGAACCCCCACTTCATTACACCTTAAATATCCTAGGAAAGAGAAAAATGGATAAAGAAGTTGGGGTCCTCATGTACAATGGAATATCACTCAGCCATGAAATCCACGTCATAAGGCTAGTAGCAGCACGATGAGTGGATTTAGGTACGACGATTCTAAGTGAAATAAGTCACACAGAAAAAGACACTTATCATAAGATATCACTTCTAGAGGGAATGTAAAAACCGCTACACTTGAACTGAATTACAAAACAGAACAGAGTCACACGTTTAGAAAACACACTATGGCTGCTGAACGGGAAAGGTGAGGTGGGGTGATGCATAAAACAAGGGTTTCAAATTAGCTCAGATACCGTTCCATAAACCCAATATGTAAGAGACAAGACCTATTCCTTTTTCAGTGAACTGGACTCAACACCCCCTATTCACCGCACAAGAATATATCTGACTAGTAAGAATCTTCAAACCTATGTATTGATATCTCTCTGTAAGTGAGTCAAGGGGGTGTAAAGCGGCATAAACACAGCCGTGAAAAGCAGCTAAACCCCATTATAAAAATAAATTACTTTTCAAAACCCGTGAAACAAAGACAGTGAAAGAGAGAGAAATTCTTACAAAATTCGTTCAGGGGCTGTGATGCAACCTGGATTGACCATATCTAGACCCACAGCTGATTGAGACATAAGGGTGGACACTCTTGGGGCTGAGAGGTTCGGTGAGGTTGGGTGAGCCAACGCAGACCCTTTCAAGTAATACTGCATGGTACCCATCCCATGGGTCCCAAATCTCCAGGTTCAAGGGCATCTTCCTACGTCGAAAACAGGCATGAGAAACCCAGAAGATGGTACACCGTGTGATCGGGAAAGGTTTCTAAAACGCACCTCATTTCTCATCTCCTTTGCTCGGGTTCGCCATTCCAGCCGATTTACTAGCCATCTCCCTCCTTGGAGAATCAGCACCTTTAACCTCCTGTTCCGTACAGGTTGCAATTTGTCCTGAGGATGAACGGGAAGAGGGGGAACCAATGAGAGACTAGCTCTAGGTGTTGGGACAGGCACAGGTCACTCTATTTTCCCATCAGGAAGAAGAATTAAGCACAAGCTCAGCCTGCCCCCCAGAACCAGAAGAGGGCCTGAAGCAATCCTGCGCTTTTGCGGCCAGCTCCCAAAAAAGCGAGTTGAAAAATGGAGCTCAGGGGCACTGCAATTCACAAACCTGCAGAGTTTTAAATGATACCTCTCGTCCACAAATATATTAAGGGAAGGCAACGAAGAGGCTTTGAAAGCAAGGCAGAATTGCAGGAAACAGATTTCAGGAGGTAGATTCGAATCGCCTTGAAAGCACATGAAAAGCGGCAAAACGTGGACAATGATGCCCTTGGCCAACAAGGGCGTATGCGTTTTTTCCTGAATATATTCAGGAAAAAACGCATACGCCCTTTTTGGCCAACCAAGCAACCTGGAAAGGCCAATCAGCGCTTCAAAGAAGTCTCGCTTCCCAGCGGGCAAAAGGGCCATGCGGAAAAAAGTGTCCAAACCAGAAATGCAGGACCGGCCATGGAGAAATGGGAGCCTTGCTACGCTGATGGGTGGGATGTAAATTGCCAACAGCCACTCTGGAGAAGTGTACGGTGTGTTCTGAAACATCTAAAAAACACAGCTTGGAGAGCATAGGGCACTTCCACTCATGGGCGTATAAATTGGGAAAACTAAAAATCAGCAAGACACAGGCACCCCAAAGTTTAGGGCTGCTCTGTTGACAAGAACCCCCACTTCATTACACCTTAAATATCCTAGGAAAGAGAAAAATGGATAAAGAAGTTGGGGTCCTCATGTACAATGGAATATCACTCAGCCATGAAATCAACGTCATAAGGCTAGTAGCAGCACGATGAGTGGATTTAGGTATGACGATTCTAAGTGAAATAAGTCACACAGAAAAAGACACTTATCATAAGATATCACTTAGAGAGGGAATGTAAAAACCGCTACACTTGAACTGAATTACAAAACAGAACAGAGTCACACGTTTAGGAAACACACTACGGCTGCTGAACGGGAAAGGTGAGGTGGGGTGATGCATAAAACAAGGGTTTCAAATTAGCTCAGATACCGTTCCATAAACCCAATATGTAAGAGACAAGACCTATTCCTTTTTCAGTGAACTGGACTCAACACCCCCTATTCACCGCACAAGAATATATCTGACTAGTAAGAATCTTCAAACCTATGTATTGATATCTCTCTGTAAGTGAGTCAAGGGGGTGTAAAGTGGCATAAACACAGCCGTGAAAAGCAGCTAAACCCTATTATAAAAATAAATTACTTTTCAAAACCCGTGAAACAAAGACAGTGAAAGAGAGAGAAATTCTTCCAAAATTCGGTCAGGGGCTGTGATGCAACCTGGATTGACCATATCTAGACCCACAGCTGATTGAGACATAAGGGTGGACACTCTTGGGGCTGAGAGGTTCGGTGAGGTTGGGTGAGCCAACGCAGACCCTTTCAAATAATACTGCATGGTACCCATCCCATGGGTCCCAAATCTCCAGGTTCAAGGGCATCTTCCTACGTCGAAAACAGGCATGAGAAACCCAGAAGATGGTACACCGTGTGATCAGGAAAGGTTTCTAAAACGCACCTCATTTCTCATCTCCTTTGCTTGGGTTCGCCATTCCAGCCGATTTACTAGCCATCTCCCTCCTTGGAGAATCAGCACCTTTAACCTCCTGTTCCGTACAGGTTGCAATTTGTCCTGAGGATGAACGGGAAGAGGGGGAACCAATGAGAGACTAGCTCTAGGTGTTGGGACAGGCACAGGTCACTCTATTTTCCCATCAGGAAGAAGAATTAAGCACAAGCTCAGCCTGCCCCCCAGAACCAGAAGAGGGCCTGAAGCAATCCTGCGCTTTTGCGGCCAGCTCCCAAAAAAGCGAGTTGAAAAATGGAGCTCAGGGGCACTGCAATTCACAAACCTGCAGAGTTTTAAATGATACCTCTCGTCCACAAATATATTAAGGGAAGGCAACGAAGAGGCTTTGAAAGCAAGGCAGAATTGCAGGAAACAGATTTCAGGAGGTAGATTCGAATCGCCTTGAAAGCACATGAAAAGCGGCAAAACGTGGACAATGATGCCCTTGGCCAACAAGGGCGTATGCGTTTTTTCCTGAATATATTCAGGAAAAAACGCATACGCCCTTTTTGGCCAACCAAGCAACCTGGAAAGGCCAATCAGCGCTCCAAAGAAGTCTCGCTTCCCAGCGGGCAAAAGGGCCATGCGGAAAAAAGTGTCCAAACCAGAAATGCAGGACCGGCCATGGAGAAATGGGAGCCTTGCTACGCTGATGGGTGGGATGTAAATTGCCAACAGCCACTCTGGAGAAGTGTACGGTGTGTTCTGAAACATCTAAAAAACACAGCTTGGAGAGCATAGGGCACTTCCACTCATGGGCGTATAAATTGGGAAAACTAAAAATCAGCAAGACACAGGCACCCCAAAGTTTAGGGCTGCTCTGTTGACAAGAACCCCCACTTCATTACACCTTAAATATCCTAGGAAAGAGAAAAATGGATAAAGAAGTTGGGGTCCTCATGTACAATGGAATATCACTCAGCCATGAAATCAACGTCATAAGGCTAGTAGCAGCACGATGAGTGGATTTAGGTATGACGATTCTAAGTGAAATAAGTCACACAGAAAAAGACACTTATCATAAGATATCACTTAGAGAGGGAATGTAAAAACCGCTACACTTGAACTGAATTACAAAACAGAACAGAGTCACACGTTTAGGAAACACACTACGGCTGCTGAACGGGAAAGGTGAGGTGGGGTGATGCATAAAACAAGGGTTTCAAATTAGCTCAGATACCGTTCCATAAACCCAATATGTAAGAGACAAGACCTATTCCTTTTTCAGTGAACTGGACTCAACACCCCCTATTCACCGCACAAGAATATATCTGACTAGTAAGAATCTTCAAACCTATGTATTGATATCTCTCTGTAAGTGAGTCAAGGGGGTGTAAAGTGGCATAAACACAGCCGTGAAAAGCAGCTAAACCCTATTATAAAAATAAATTACTTTTCAAAACCCGTGAAACAAAGACAGTGAAAGAGAGAGAAATTCTTCCAAAATTCGGTCAGGGGCTGTGATGCAACCTGGATTGACCATATCTAGACCCACAGCTGATTGAGACATAAGGGTGGACACTCTTGGGGCTGAGAGGTTCGGTGAGGTTGGGTGAGCCAACGCAGACCCTTTCAAATAATACTGCATGGTACCCATCCCATGGGTCCCAAATCTCCAGGTTCAAGGGCATCTTCCTACGTCGAAAACAGGCATGAGAAACCCAGAAGATGGTACACCGTGTGATCAGGAAAGGTTTCTAAAACGCACCTCATTTCTCATCTCCTTTGCTTGGGTTCGCCATTCCAGCCGATTTACTAGCCATCTCCCTCCTTGGAGAATCAGCACCTTTAACCTCCTGTTCCGTACAGGTTGCAATTTGTCCTGAGGATGAACGGGAAGAGGGGGAACCAATGAGAGACTAGCTCTAGGTGTTGGGACAGGCACAGGTCACTCTATTTTCCCATCAGGAAGAAGAATTAAGCACAAGCTCAGCCTGCCCCCCAGAACCAGAAGAGGGCCTGAAGCAATCCTGCGCTTTTGCGGCCAGCTCCCAAAAAAGCGAGTTGAAAAATGGAGCTCAGGGGCACTGCAATTGACAAACCTGCAGAGTTTTAAATGATACCTCTCGTCCACAAATATATTAAGGGAAGGCAACGAAGAGGCTTTGAAAGCAAGGCAGAATTGGAGGAAACAGATTTCAGGAGGTAGATTCGAATCGCCTTGAAAGCACATGAAAAGCGGCAAAACGTGGACAATGATGCCCTTGGCCAACAAGGGCGTATGCGTTTTTTCCTGAATATATTCAGGAAAAAACGCATACGCCCTTTTTGGCCAACCAAGCAACCTGGAAAGGCCAATCAGCGCTCCAAAGAAGTCTCGCTTCCCAGCGGGCAAAAGGGCCATGCGGAAAAAAGTGTCCAAACCAGAAATGCAGGACCGGCCATGGAGAAATGGGAGCCTTGCTACGCTGATGGGTGGGATGTAAATTGCCAACAGCCACTCTGGAGAAGTGTACAGTGTGTTCTGAAACATCTAAAAAACACAGCTTGGAGAGCATAGGGCACTTCCACTCATGGGCGTATAAATTGGGAAAACTAAAAATGAGCAAGACACAGGCACCCCAAAGTTTAGGGCTGCTCTGTGGACAAGAACCCCCACTTCATTACACCTTAAATATCCTAGGAAAGAGAAAAATGGATAAAGAAGTTGGGGTCCTCATGTACAATGGAATATCACTCAGCCATGAAATCCACGTCATAAGGCTAGTAGCAGCACGATGAGTGGATTTAGGTACGACGATTCTAAGTGAAATAAGTCACACAGAAAAAGACACTTATCATAAGATATCACTTCTAGAGGGAATGTAAAAACCGCTACACTTGAACTGAATTACAAAACAGAACAGAGTCACACGTTTAGAAAACACACTATGGCTGCTGAACGGGAAAGGTGAGGTGGGGTGATGCATAAAACAAGGGTTTCAAATTAGCTCAGATACCGTTCCATAAACCCAATATGTAAGAGACAAGACCTATTCCTTTTTCAGTGAACTGGACTCAACACCCCCTATTCACCGCACAAGAATATATCTGACTAGTAAGAATCTTCAAACCTATGTATTGATATCTCTCTGTAAGTGAGTCAAGGGGGTGTAAAGCGGCATAAACACAGCCGTGAAAAGCAGCTAAACCCCATTATAAAAATAAATTACTTTTCAAAACCCGTGAAACAAAGACAGTGAAAGAGAGAGAAATTCTTACAAAATTCGTTCAGGGGCTGTGATGCAACCTGGATTGACCATATCTAGACCCACAGCTGATTGAGACATAAGGGTGGACACTCTTGGGGCTGAGAGGTTCGGTGAGGTTGGGTGAGCCAACGCAGACCCTTTCAAGTAATACTGCATGGTACCCATCCCATGGGTCCCAAATCTCCAGGTTCAAGGGCATCTTCCTACGTCGAAAACAGGCATGAGAAACCCAGAAGATGGTACACCGTGTGATCGGGAAAGGTTTCTAAAACGCACCTCATTTCTCATCTCCTTTGCTCGGGTTCGCCATTCCAGCCGATTTACTAGCCATCTCCCTCCTTGGAGAATCAGCACCTTTAACCTCCTGTTCCGTACAGGTTGCAATTTGTCCTGAGGATGAACGGGAAGAGGGGGAACCAATGAGAGACTAGCTCTAGGTGTTGGGACAGGCACAGGTCACTCTATTTTCCCATCAGGAAGAAGAATTAAGCACAAGCTCAGCCTGCCCCCCAGAACCAGAAGAGGGCCTGAAGCAATCCTGCGCTTTTGCGGCCAGCTCCCAAAAAAGCGAGTTGAAAAATGGAGCTCAGGGGCACTGCAATTCACAAACCTGCAGAGTTTTAAATGATACCTCTCGTCCACAAATATATTAAGGGAAGGCAACGAAGAGGCTTTGAAAGCAAGGCAGAATTGCAGGAAACAGATTTCAGGAGGTAGATTCGAATCGCCTTGAAAGCACATGAAAAGCGGCAAAACGTGGACAATGATGCCCTTGGCCAACAAGGGCGTATGCGTTTTTTCCTGAATATATTCAGGAAAAAACGCATACGCCCTTTTTGGCCAACCAAGCAACCTGGAAAGGCCAATCAGCGCTTCAAAGAAGTCTCGCTTCCCAGCGGGCAAAAGGGCCATGCGGAAAAAAGTGTCCAAACCAGAAATGCAGGACCGGCCATGGAGAAATGGGAGCCTTGCTACGCTGATGGGTGGGATGTAAATTGCCAACAGCCACTCTGGAGAAGTGTACGGTGTGTTCTGAAACATCTAAAAAACACAGCTTGGAGAGCATAGGGCACTTCCACTCATGGGCGTATAAATTGGGAAAACTAAAAATCAGCAAGACACAGGCACCCCAAAGTTTAGGGCTGCTCTGTTGACAAGAACCCCCACTTCATTACACCTTAAATATCCTAGGAAAGAGAAAAATGGATAAAGAAGTTGGGGTCCTCATGTACAATGGAATATCACTCAGCCATGAAATCAACGTCATAAGGCTAGTAGCAGCACGATGAGTGGATTTAGGTATGACGATTCTAAGTGAAATAAGTCACACAGAAAAAGACACTTATCATAAGATATCACTTAGAGAGGGAATGTAAAAACCGCTACACTTGAACTGAATTACAAAACAGAACAGAGTCACACGTTTAGGAAACACACTACGGCTGCTGAACGGGAAAGGTGAGGTGGGGTGATGCATAAAACAAGGGTTTCAAATTAGCTCAGATACCGTTCCATAAACCCAATATGTAAGAGACAAGACCTATTCCTTTTTCAGTGAACTGGACTCAACACCCCCTATTCACCGCACAAGAATATATCTGACTAGTAAGAATCTTCAAACCTATGTATTGATATCTCTCTGTAAGTGAGTCAAGGGGGTGTAAAGTGGCATAAACACAGCCGTGAAAAGCAGCTAAACCCTATTATAAAAATAAATTACTTTTCAAAACCCGTGAAACAAAGACAGTGAAAGAGAGAGAAATTCTTCCAAAATTCGGTCAGGGGCTGTGATGCAACCTGGATTGACCATATCTAGACCCACAGCTGATTGAGACATAAGGGTGGACACTCTTGGGGCTGAGAGGTTCGGTGAGGTTGGGTGAGCCAACGCAGACCCTTTCAAATAATACTGCATGGTACCCATCCCATGGGTCCCAAATCTCCAGGTTCAAGGGCATCTTCCTACGTCGAAAACAGGCATGAGAAACCCAGAAGATGGTACACCGTGTGATCAGGAAAGGTTTCTAAAACGCACCTCATTTCTCATCTCCTTTGCTTGGGTTCGCCATTCCAGCCGATTTACTAGCCATCTCCCTCCTTGGAGAATCAGCACCTTTAACCTCCTGTTCCGTACAGGTTGCAATTTGTCCTGAGGATGAACGGGAAGAGGGGGAACCAATGAGAGACTAGCTCTAGGTGTTGGGACAGGCACAGGTCACTCTATTTTCCCATCAGGAAGAAGAATTAAGCACAAGCTCAGCCTGCCCCCCAGAACCAGAAGAGGGCCTGAAGCAATCCTGCGCTTTTGCGGCCAGCTCCCAAAAAAGCGAGTTGAAAAATGGAGCTCAGGGGCACTGCAATTCACAAACCTGCAGAGTTTTAAATGATACCTCTCGTCCACAAATATATTAAGGGAAGGCAACGAAGAGGCTTTGAAAGCAAGGCAGAATTGCAGGAAACAGATTTCAGGAGGTAGATTCGAATCGCCTTGAAAGCACATGAAAAGCGGCAAAACGTGGACAATGATGCCCTTGGCCAAAAAGGGCGTATGCGTTTTTTCCTGAATATATTCAGGAAAAAACGCATACGCCCTTTTTGGCCAACCAAGCAACCTGGAAAGGCCAATCAGCGCTCCAAAGAAGTCTCGCTTCCCAGCGGGCAAAAGGGCCATGGGGAAAAAAGTGTCCAAACCAGAAATGCAGGACCGGCCATGGAGAAATGGGAGCCTTGCTACGCTGATAGGTGGGATGTAAATTGCCAACAGCCACTCTGGAGAAGTGTACGGTGTGTTCTGAAACATCTAAAAAACACAGCTTGGAGAGCATAGGGCACTTCCACTCATGGGCGTATAAATTGGGAAAACTAAAAATCAGCAAGACACAGGCACCCCAAAGTTTAGGGCTGCTCTGTTGACAAGAACCCCCACTTCATTACACCTTAAATATCCTAGGAAAGAGAAAAATGGATAAAGAAGTTGGGGTCCTCATGTACAATGGAATATCACTCAGCCATGAAATCAACGTCATAAGGCTAGTAGCAGCACGATGAGTGGATTTAGGTATGACGATTCTAAGTGAAATAAGTCACACAGAAAAAGACACTTATCATAAGATATCACTTAGAGAGGGAATGTAAAAACCGCTACACTTGAACTGAATTACAAAACAGAACAGAGTCACACGTTTAGGAAACACACTACGGCTGCTGAACGGGAAAGGTGAGGTGGGGTGATGCATAAAACATGGGTTTCAAATTAGCTCAGATACCGTTCCATAAACCCAATATGTAAGAGACAAGACCTATTCCTTTTTCAGTGAACTGGACTCAACACCCCCTATTCACCGCACAAGCATATATCTGACTAGTAAGAATCTTCTAACCTATGTATTGATATCTTACTGTAAGTGAGTCAAGGGGGTGTAAAGTGGCATAAACACAGCCGTGAAAAGCAGCTAAACCCCATTATAAAAATAAATTACTTTTCAAAACCCGTGAAACAAAGACAGTGAAAGAGAGAGAAATTCTTCCAAAATTCGTTCAGGGGCTGTGATGCAACCAGAATTGACCATATCTAGACCCACAGCTGATTGAGACATAAGGGTGGACACTCTTGGAGCTGAGAGGTTCGGTGAGGTTGGGTGAGCCAACGCAGACCCTTTCAAATAATACTGCATGGTACCCATCCCATGGGTCCCAAATATCCAGGTTCAAGGGCATCTTCCTACGTCGAAAACAGGCATGAGAAACCCAGAAGATGGTACACCGTGTGATCAGGAAAGGTTTCTAAAACGCACCTCATTTCTCATCTCCTTTGCTTGGGTTCGCCATTCCAGCCGATTTACTAGCCATCTCCCTCCTTGGAGAATCAGCACCTTTAACCTCCTGTTCCGTACAGATTGCAATTTGTCCTGAGGATGAACGGGAAGAGGGGGAACCAATGAGAGACTAGCTCTAGGTGTTGGGACAGGCACAGGTCACTCTATTTTCCCATCAGGAAGAAGAATTTAGCACAAGCTCAGCCTGCCCCCCAGAACCAGAAGAGGGCCTGAAGCAATCCTGCGCTTTTGCGGTCAGCTCCCAAAAAAGCGAGTTGAAAAATGGAGCTCAGGGGCACTGCAATTCACAAACCTGCAGAGTTTTAAATGATACCTCTCGTCCACAAATATATTAAGGGAAGGCAACGAAGAGGCTCTGAAAGCAAGGCAGAATTGCAGGAAACAGATTTCAGGAGGTAGATTCGAATCGCCTTGAAAGCACATGAAAAGCGGCAAAACGTGGACAATGATGCCCTTGGCCAAAAAGGGCGTATGCGTTTTTTCCTGAATATATTCAGGAAAAAACGCATACGCCCTTTTTGGCCAACCAAGCAACCTGGAAAGGCCAATCAGCGCTCCAAAGAAGTCTCGCTTCCCAGCGGGCAAAAGGGCCATGCGGAAAAAAGTGTCCAAACCAGAAATGCAGGACCGGCCATGGAGAAATGGGAGCCTTGCTACGCTGATGGGTGGGATGTAAATTGCCAACAGCCACTCTGGAGAAGTGTACAGTGTGTTCTGAAACATCTAAAAAACACAGCTTGGAGAGCATAGGGCACTTCCACTCATGGGCGTATAAATTGGGAAAACTAAAAATCAGCAAGACACAGGCACCCCAAAGTTTAGGGCTGCTCTGTTGACAAGAACCCCCACTTCATTACACCTTAAATATCCTAGGAAAGAGAAAAATGGATAAAGAAGTTGGGGTCCTCATGTACAATGGAATATCACTCAGCCATGAAATCAACGTCATAAGGCTAGTAGCAGCACGATGAGTGGATTTAGGTACGACGATTCTAAGTGAAATAAGTCACACAGAAAAAGACACTTATCATAAGATATCACTTCTAGAGGGAATGTAAAAACCGCTACACTTGAACTGAATTACAAAACAGAACAGAGTCACACGTTTAGGAAACACACTACGGCTGCTGAACGGGAAAGGTGAGGTGGGTGATGCATAAAACAAGGGTTTCAAATTAGCTCAGATACCGTTCCATAAACCCAATATGTAAGAGACAAGACCTATACCTTTTTCAGTGAACTGGACTCAACACCCCCTATTCACCGCACAAGAATATATCTGACTAGTAGGAATCTTCAAACCTATGTATTGATATCTCTCTGTAAGTGAGTCAAGGGGGTGTAAAGCGGCATAAACACAGCCGTGAAAAGCAGCTAAACCCCATTATAAAAATAAATTACTTTTCAAAACCCGTGAAACAAAGACAGTGAAAGAGAGAGAAATTCTTACAAAATTCGTTCAGGGGCTGTGATGCAACCTGGATTGACCATATCTAGACCCACAGCTGATTGAGACATAAGGGTGGACACTCTTGGGGCTGAGAGGTTCGGTGAGGTTGGGTGAGCCAACGCAGACCCTTTCAAGTAATACTGCATGGTACCCATCCCATGGGTCCCAAATCTCCATGTTCAAGGGCATCTTCCTACGTCGAAAACAGGCATGAGAAACCCAGAAGATGGTACACCATGTGATCGGGAAAGGTTTCTAAAACGCACCTCATTTCTCATCTCCTTTGCTCGGGTTCGCCATTCCAGCCGATTTACTAGCCATCTCCCTCCTTGGAGAATCAGCACCTTTAACCTCCTGTTCCGTACAGGTTGCAATTTGTCCTGAGGATGAACGGGAAGAGGGGGAACCAATGAGAGACTAGCTCTAGGTGTTGGGACAGGCACAGGTCACTCTATTTTCCCATCAGGAAGAAGAATTAAGCACAAGCTCAGCCTGACCCCCAGAACCAGAAGAGGGCCTGAAGAAATCCTGCGCTTTTGCGGCCAGCTCCCAAAAAAGCGAGTTGAAAAATGGAGCTCAGGGGCACTGCAATTCACAAACCTGCAGAGTTTTAAATGATACCTCTCGTCCACAAATATATTAAGGGAAGGCAACGAAGAGGCTTTGAAAGCAAGGCAGAATTGCAGGAAACAGATTTCAGGAGGTAGATTCGAATCGCCTTGAAAGCACATGAAAAGCGGCAAAACGTGGACAATGATGCCCTTGGCCAAAAAGGGCGTATGCGTTTTTTCCTGAATATATTCAGGAAAAAACGCATACGCCCTTTTTGGCCAACCAAGCAACCTGGAAAGGCCAATCAGCGCTCCAAAGAAGTCTCGGTTCCCAGCGGGCAAAAGGGCCATGCGGAAAAAAGTGTCCAAACCAGAAATGCAGGACCGGCCATGGAGAAATGGGAGCCTTGCTACGCTGATGGGTGGGATGTAAATTGCCAACAGCCACTCTGGAGAAGTGTACAGTGTGTTCTGAAACATCTAAAAAACACAGCTTGGAGAGCATAGGGCACTTCCACTCATGGGCGTATAAATTGGGAAAACTAAAAATGAGCAAGACACAGGCACCCCAAAGTTTAGGGCTGCTCTGTGGACAAGAACCCCCACTTCATTACACCTTAAATATCCTAGGAAAGAGAAAAATGGATAAAGAAGTTGGGGTCCTCATGTACAATGGAATATCACTCAGCCATGAAATCCACGTCATAAGGCTAGTAGCAGCACGATGAGTGGATTTAGGTACGACGATTCTAAGTGAAATAAGTCACACAGAAAAAGACACTTATCATAAGATATCACTTCTAGAGGGAATGTAAAAACCGCTACACTTGAACTGAATTACAAAACAGAACAGAGTCACACGTTTAGAAAACACACTATGGCTGCTGAACGGGAAAGGTGAGGTGGGGTGATGCATAAAACAAGGGTTTCAAATTAGCTCAGATACCGTTCCATAAACCCAATATGTAAGAGACAAGACCTATTCCTTTTTCAGTGAACTGGACTCAACACCCCCTATTCACCGCACAAGAATATATCTGACTAGTAAGAATCTTCAAACCTATGTATTGATATCTCTCTGTAAGTGAGTCAAGGGGGTGTAAAGCGGCATAAACACAGCCGTGAAAAGCAGCTAAACCCCATTATAAAAATAAATTACTTTTCAAAACCCGTGAAACAAAGACAGTGAAAGAGAGAGAAATTCTTACAAAATTCGTTCAGGGGCTGTGATGCAACCTGGATTGACCATATCTAGACCCACAGCTGATTGAGACATAAGGGTGGACACTCTTGGGGCTGAGAGGTTCGGTGAGGTTGGGTGAGCCAACGCAGACCCTTTCAAGTAATACTGCATGGTACCCATCCCATGGGTCCCAAATCTCCAGGTTCAAGGGCATCTTCCTACGTCGAAAACAGGCATGAGAAACCCAGAAGATGGTACACCGTGTGATCGGGAAAGGTTTCTAAAACGCACCTCATTTCTCATCTCCTTTGCTCGGGTTCGCCATTCCAGCCGATTTACTAGCCATCTCCCTCCTTGGAGAATCAGCACCTTTAACCTCCTGTTCCGTACAGGTTGCAATTTGTCCTGAGGATGAACGGGAAGAGGGGGAACCAATGAGAGACTAGCTCTAGGTGTTGGGACAGGCACAGGTCACTCTATTTTCCCATCAGGAAGAAGAATTAAGCACAAGCTCAGCCTGCCCCCCAGAACCAGAAGAGAGCCTGAAGCAATCCTGCGCTTTTGCGGCCAGCTCCCAAAAAAGCGAGTTGAAAAATGGAGCTCAGGGGCACTGCAATTCACAAACCTGCACAGTTTTAAATGATACCTCTCGTCCAGAAATATACTAAGGGAAGGCAACGAAGAGGCTTTGAAAGCAAGGCAGAATTGCAGGAAACAGATTTCAGGAGGTAGATTCGAATCGCCTTGAAAGCACATGAAAAGCGGCAAAACGTGGACAATGATGCCCTTGGCCAAAAAGGGCGTATGCGTTTTTTCCTGAATATATTCAGGAAAAAACGCATACGCCCTTTTTGGCCAACCAAGCAACCTGGAAAGGCCAATCAGCGCTCCAAAGAAGTCTCGCTTCCCAGCGGGCAAAAGGGCCATGCGGAAAAAAGTGTCCAAACCAGAAATGCAGGACCGGCCATGGAGAAATGGGAGCCTTGCTACGCTGATGGGTGGGATGTAAATTGCCAACAGCCACTCTGGAGAAGTGTACGGTGTGTTCTGAAACATCTAAAAAACACAGCTTGGAGAGCATAGTTCACTTCCACTCATGGGCGTATAAATTGGGAAAACTAAAAATCAGCAAGACACAGGCACCCCAAAGTTTAGGGCTGCTCTGTTGACAAGAACCCCCACTTCATTACACCTTAAATATCCTAGGAAAGAGAAAAATGGATAAAGAAGTGGTGGTCCTCATGTACAATGGAATATGACTCAGCCATGAAATCCACGTCATAAGGCTAGTAGCAGCACGATGAGTGGATTTAGGTACGACGATTCTAAGTGAAATAAGTCACACAGAAAAGACACTTATCATAAGATATCACTTAGAGAGGGAATGTAAAAACCGCTACACTTGAACTGAATTGCAAAACAGAACAGAGTCACACGTTTTGGAAACACACTACGGCTGCTGAAAGGGAAAGGTGAGGTGGGGTGATGCATAAAACAAGGGTTTCAAATTAGCTCCGATACCGTTCCATAAACCCAATATGTAAGAGACAAGACCTATTCCTTTTTCAGTGAATTGGACTCAACACACCCTATTCACCGCACAAGAATATTTCTGACTAGTAAGAATCTTCAAACCTATGTATTGATATCTCTCCGTTAATGAGTCAAGGGGGTGTAAAGCGGCATAAACACAGCCGTGGAAAGCAGCTAAACCCCAATATAAAAATAAATTACTTTTCAAAACCCGTGAAACAAAGACAGTGAAAGAGAGAGAAATTCTTACAAAATTCGTTCAGGGGCTGTGATGCAACCTGGATTGACCATATCTAGACCCACAGCTGATTGAGACATAAGGGTGGACACTCTTGGGGCTGAGAGGTTCGGTGAGGTTGGGTGAGCCAACGCAGACCCTTTCAAGTAATACTGCATGGTACCCATCCCATGGGTCCCAAATCTCCAGGTTCAAGGGCATCTTCCTACGTCGAAAACAGGCATGAGAAACCCAGAAGATGGTACACCGTGTGATCGGGAAAGGTTTCTAAAACGCACCTCATTTCTCATCTCCTTTGCTCGGGTTCGCCATTCCAGCCGATTTACTAGCCATCTCCCTCCTTGGAGAATCAGCACCTTTAACCTCCTGTTCCGTACAGGTTGCAATTTGTCCTGAGGATGAACGGGAAGAGGGGGAACCAATGAGAGACTAGCTCTAGGTGTTGGGACAGGCACAGGTCACTCTATTTTCCCATCAGGAAGAAGAATTAAGCACAAGCTCAGCCTGCCCCCCAGAACCAGAAGAGAGCCTGAAGCAATCCTGCGCTTTTGCGGCCAGCTCCCAAAAAAGCGAGTTGAAAAATGGAGCTCAGGGGCACTGCAATTCACAAACCTGCACAGTTTTAAATGATACCTCTCGTCCAGAAATATACTAAGGGAAGGCAACGAAGAGGCTTTGAAAGCAAGGCAGAATTGCAGGAAACAGATTTCAGGAGGTAGATTCGAATCTCCTTGAAAGCACATGAAAAGCGGCAAAACGTGGACAATGATGCCCTTGGCCAAAAAGGGCGTATGCGTTTTTTCCTGAATATATTCAGGAAAAAACGCATACGCCCTTTTTGGCCAACCAAGCAACCTGGAAAGGCCAATCAGCGCTCCAAAGAAGTCTCGCTTCCCAGCGGGCAAAAGGGCCATGCGGAAAAAAGTGTCCAAACCAGAAATGCAGGACCGGCCATGGAGAAATGGGAGCCTTGCTACGCTGATGGGTGGGATGTAAATTGCCAACAGCCACTCTGGAGAAGTGTACGGTGTGTTCTGAAACATCTAAAAAACACAGCTTGGAGAGCATAGTTCACTTCCACTCATGGGCGTATAAATTGGGAAAACTAAAAATCAGCAAGACACAGGCACCCCAAAGTTTAGGGCTGCTCTGTTGACAAGAACCCCCACTTCATTACACCTTAAATATCCTAGGAAAGAGAAAAATGGATAAAGAAGTGGTGGTCCTCATGTACAATGGAATATGACTCAGCCATGAAATCCACGTCATAAGGCTAGTAGCAGCACGATGAGTGGATTTAGGTACGACGATTCTAAGTGAAATAAGTCACACAGAAAAGACACTTATCATAAGATATCACTTAGAGAGGGAATGTAAAAACCGCTACACTTGAACTGAATTGCAAAACAGAACAGAGTCACACGTTTTGGAAACACACTACGGCTGCTGAAAGGGAAAGGTGAGGTGGGGTGATGCATAAAACAAGGGTTTCAAATTAGCTCCGATACCGTTCCATAAACCCAATATGTAAGAGACAAGACCTATTCCTTTTTCAGTGAACTGGACTCAACACACCCTATTCACCGCACAAGAATATTTCTGACTAGTAAGAATCTTCAAACCTATGTATTGATATCTCTCCGTTAATGAGTCAAGGGGGTGTAAAGCGGCATAAACACAGCCGTGGAAAGCAGCTAAACCCCAATATAAAAATAAATTACTTTTCAAAACCCGTGAAACAAAGACAGTGAAAGAGAGAGAAATTCTTACAAAATTCGTTCAGGGGCTGTGATGCAACCTGGATTGACCATATCTAGACCCACAGCTGATTGATACATAAGGGTGGACACTCTTGGGGCTGAGAGGTTCGGTGAGGTTGGGTGAACCAACGCAGACCCTTTCAAGTAATACTGCATGTTACCCATCCCATGGGTCCCAAATCTCCAGGTTCAAGGGCATCTTCCTACGTCGAAAACAGGCATGAGAAACCCAGAAGATGGTACACCGTGTGATCGGGAAAGGTTTCTAAAACGCACCTCATTTCTCATCTCCTTTGCTCGGGTTCACCATTCCAGCCGATTTACTAGCCATCTCCCTCCTTGGAGAATCAGCACCTTTAACCTCCTGTTCCGTACAGGTTGCAATTTGTCCTGAGGATGAACGGGAAGAGGGGGAACCAATGAGAGACTAGCTCTAGGTGTTGGGACAGGCACAGGTCACTCTATTTTCCCATCAGGAAGAAGAATTAAGCACAAGCTCAGCCTGCCCCCCAGAACCAGAAGAGGGCCTGAAGCAGTCCTGCGCTTTTGCGGCCAGCTCCCAAAAAAGCGAGTTGAAAAATGGAGCTCAGGGGCACTGCAATTCACAAACCTGCAGAGTTTTAAATGATACCTCTCGTCCACAAATATATTAAGGGAAGGCAACGAAGAGGCTTTGAAAGCAAGGCAGAATTGCAGGAAACAGATTTCAGGAGGTAGATTCGAATCGCCTTGAAAGCACATGAAAAGCGGCAAAACGTGGACAATGATGCCCTTGGCCAAAAAGGGCGTATGCGTTTTTTCCTGAATATATTCAGGAAAAAACGCATACGCCCTTTTTGGCCAACCAAGCAACCTGGAAAGGCCAATCAGCGCTCCAAAGAAGTCTCGCTTCCCAGCGGGCAAAAGGGCCATGCGGAAAAAAGTGTCCAAACCAGAAATGCAGGACCGGCCATGGAGAAATGGGAGCCTTGCTACGCTGATGGGTGGGATGTAAATTGCCAACAGCCACTCTGGAGAAGTGTACGGTGTGTTCTGAAACATCTAAAAAACACAGCTTGGAGAGCATAGGGCACTTCCACTCATGGGCGTATAAATTGGGAAAACTAAAAATCAGCAAGACACAGGCACCCCAAAGTTTAGGGCTGCTCTGTGGACAAGAACCCCCACTTCATTACACCTTAAATATCCTAGGAAAGACAAAAATGGATAAAGAAGTTGGGGTCCTCATGTACAATGGAATATCACTCAGCCATGAAATCCACGTCATAAGGCTAGTAGCAGCACGATGAGTGGATTTAGGTACGACGATTCTAAGTGAAATAAGTCACACAGAAAAGACACTTATCATAAGATATCACTTAGAGAGGGAATGTAAAAACCGCTACACTTGAACTGAATTGCAAAACAGAACAGAGTCACACGTTTAGGAAACACACTATGGCTGCTGAACGGGAAAGGTGAGGTGGGGTGATGCATAAAACAAGGGTTTCAAATTAGCTCCGATACCGTTCCATAAACCCAATATGTAAGAGACAAGACCTATTCCTTTTTCAGTGAACTGGACTCAACACCCCCTATTCACCGCACAAGAATATATCTGACTAGTAAGAATCTTCAAACCTATGTATTGATATCTCTCTGTAAGTGAGTCAAGGGGGTGTAAAGCGGCATAAACACAGCCGTGAAAAGCAGCTAAACCCCATTATAAAAATAAATTACTTTTCAAAACCCGTGAAACAAAGACAGTGAAAGAGAGAGAAATTCTTACAAAATTCGTTCAGGGGCTGTGATGCAACCTGGATTGACCATATCTAGACCCACAGCTGATTGAGACATAAGGGTGGACACTCTTGGGGCTGAGAGGTTCGGTGAGGTTGGGTGAGCCAACGCAGACCCTTTCAAGTAATACTGCATGGTACCCATCCCATGGGTCCCAAATCTCCAGGTTCAAGGGCATCTTCCTACGTCGAAAACAGGCATGAGAAACCCAGAAGATGGTACACCGTGTGATCGGGAAAGGTTTCTAAAACGCACCTCATTTCTCATCTCCTTTGCTCGGGTTCGCCATTCCAGCCGATTTACTAGCCATCTCCCTCCTTGGAGAATCAGCACCTTTAACCTCCTGTTCCGTACAGGTTGCAATTTGTCCTGAGGATGAACGGGAAGAGGGGGAACCAATGAGAGACTAGCTCTAGGTGTTGGGACAGGCACAGGTCACTCTATTTTCCCATCAGGAAGAAGAATTAAGCACAAGCTCAGCCTGCCCCCCAGAACCAGAAGAGGGCCTGAAGCAATCCTGCGCTTTGGCGGCCAGCTCCCAAAAAAGCGAGTTGAAAAATGGAGCTCAGGGGCACTGCAATTCACAAACCTGCACAGTTTTAAATGATACCTCTCGTCCAGAAATATACTAAGGGAAGGCAACGAAGAGGCTTTGAAAGCAAGGCAGAATTGCAGGAAACAGATTTCAGGAGGTAGATTCGAATCGCCTTGAAAGCACATGAAAAGCGGCAAAACGTGGACAATGATGCCCTTGGCCAAAAAGGGCGTATGCGTTTTTTCCTGAATATATTCAGGAAAAAACGCATACGCCCTTTTTGGCCAACCAAGCAACCTGGAAAGGCCAATCAGCGCTCCAAAGAAGTCTCGCTTCCCAGCGGGCAAAAGGGCCATGCGGAAAAAAGTGTCCAAACCAGAAATGCAGGACCGGCCATGGAGAAATGGGAGCCTTGCTACGCTGATGGGTGGGATGTAAATTGCCAACAGCCACTCTGGAGAAGTGTACGGTGTGTTCTGAAACATCTAAAAAACACAGCTTGGAGAGCATAGGGCACTTCCACTCATGGGCGTATAAATTGGGAAAACTAAAAATCAGCAAGACACAGGCACCCCAAAGTTTAGGGCTGCTCTGTGGACAAGAACCCCCACTTCATTACACCTTAAATATCCTAGGAAAGAGAAAAATGGATAAAGAAGTGGTGGTCCTCATGCACAATGGAATATGACTCAGCCATGAAATCCACGTCATAAGGCTAGTAGCAGCACGATGAGTGGATTTAGGTACGACGATTCTAAGTGAAATAAGTCACACAGAAAAGACACTTATCATAAGATATCACTTAGAGAGGGAATGTAAAAACCGCTACACTTGAACTGAATTGCAAAACAGAACAGAGTCTCACGTTTTGGAAACACACTACGGCTGCTGAAAGGGAAAGGTGAGGTGGGGTGATGCATAAAACAAGGGTTTCAAATTAGCTCCGATACCGTTCCATAAACCCAATATGTAAGAGACAAGACCTATTCCTTTTTCAGTGAACTGGACTCAACACACCCTATTCACCGCACAAGAATATATCTGACTAGTAAGAATCTTCAAACCTATGTATTGATATCTCTCCGTTAATGAGTCAAGGGGGTGTAAAGCGGCATAAACACAGCCGTGGAAAGCAGCTAAACCCCAATATAAAAATAAATTACTTTTCAAAACCCGTGAAACAAAGACAGTGAAAGAGAGAGAAATTCTTACAAAATTCGTTCAGGGGCTGTGATGCAACCTGGATTGACCATATCTAGACCCACAGCTGATTGAGACATAAGGGTGGACACTCTTGGGGCTGAGAGGTTCGGTGAGGTTGGGTGAGCCAACGCAGACCCTTTCAAGTAATACTGCATGGTACCCATCCCATGGGTCCCAAATCTCCAGGTTCAAGGGCATCTTCCTACGTCGAAAACAGGCATGAGAAACCCAGAAGATGGTACACGGTGTGATCGGGAAAGGTTTCTAAAACGCACCTCATTTCTCATCTCCTTTGCTCGGGTTCGCCATTCCAGCCGATTTACTAGACGTCTCCCTCCTTGGAGAATCAGCACCTTTAACCTCCTGTTCCGTACAGGTTGCAATTTGTCCTGAGGATGAACGGGAAGAGGGGGAACCAATGAGAGACTAGCTCTAGGTGTTGGGACAGGCACAGGTCACTCTATTTTCCCATCAGGAAGAAGAATTAAGCACAAGCTCAGCCTGCCCCCCAGAACCAGAAGAGGGCCTGAAGCAATCCTGCGCTTTTGCGGCCAGCTCCCAAAAAAGCGAGTTGAAAAATGGAGCTCAGGGGCACTGCAATTCACAAACCTGCACAGTTTTAAATGATACCTCTCGTCCACAAATATACTAAGGGAAGGCAACGAAGAGGCTTTGAAAGCAAGGCAGAATTGCAGGAAACAGATTTCAGGAGGTAGATTCGAATCGCCTTGAAAGCACATGAAAAGCGGCAAAACGTGGACAATGATGCCCTTGGGCAAAAAGGGCGTATGCGTTTTTTCCTGAATATATTCAGGAAAAAACGCATACGCCCTTTTTGGCCAACCAAGCAACCTGGAAAGGCCAATCAGCGCTCCAAAGAAGTCTCGCTTCCCAGCGGGCAAAAGGGCCATGCGGAAAAAAGTGTCCAAACCAGAAATGCAGAACCGGCCATGGAGAAATGGGAGCCTTGCTACGCTGATGGGTGGGATGTAAATTGCCAACAGCCACTCTGGAGAAGTGTACGGTGTGTTCTGGAACATCTAAAAAACACAGCTTGGAGAGCATAGGGCACTTCCACTCATGGGCGTATAAATTGGGAAAACTAAAAATCAGCAAGACACAGGCACCCCAAAGTTTAGGGCTGCTCTGTTGACAAGAACCCCCACTTCATTACACCTTAAATATCCTAGGAAAGAGAAAAATGGATAAAGAAGTTGTGGTCCTCATGTACAATGGAATATCACTCAGCCATGAAATCAACGTCATAAGGCTAGTAGCAGCACGATGAGTGGATTTAGGTACGACGATTCTAAGTGAAATAAGTCACACAGAAAAAGACACTTATCATAAGATATCACTTCTAGAGGGAATGTAAAAACCGCTACACTTGAACTGAATTGCAAAACAGAACAGAGTCACACGTTTAGGAAAAACACTATGGCTGCTGAACAGGAAAGGTGAGGTGGGGTGATGCATAAAACAAGGGTTTCAAATTAGCTCAGATATCGTTCCATAAACCCAATATATAAGAGACAAGACCTATTCCTTTTTCAGTGAACTGGACTCAACACCCCCTATTCACCGCACAAGAATATATCTGACTAGTAAGAATCTTCAAACCTATGTATTGATATCTCTCTGTAAGTGAGTCAAGGGGGTGTAAAGCGGCATAAACACAGCCGTGAAAAGCAGCTAAACCCCATTATAAAAATAAATTACTTTTCAAAACCCGTGAAACAAAGACAGTGAAAGAGAGAGAAATTCTTACAAAATTCGTTCAGGGGCTGTGATGCAACCTGGATTGACCATATCTAGACCCACAGCTGATTGAGACATAAGGGTGGACACTCTTGGGGCTGAGAGGTTCGGTGAGGTTGGGTGAGCCAACGCAGACCCTTTCAAGTAATACTGCATGGTACCCATCCCATGGGTCCCAAATCTCCAGGTTCAAGGGCATCTTCCTACGTCGAAAACAGGCATGAGAAACCCAGAAGATGGTACACCGTGTGATCGGGAAAGCTTTCTAAAACGCACCTCATTTCTCATCTCCTTTGCTCGGGTTCGCCATTCCAGCCGATTTACTAGCCGTCTCCCTCCTTGGAGAATCAGCACCTTTAACCTCCTGTTCCGTACAGGTTGCAATTTGTCCTGAGGATGAACGGGAAGAGGGGGAACCAATGAGAGACTAGCTCTAGGTGTTGGGACAGGCACAGGTCACTCTATTTTCCCATCAGGAAGAAGAATTAAGCACAAGCTCAGCCTGCCCCCCAGAACCAGAAGAGGGCCTGAAGCAATCCTGCGCTTTTGCAGCCAGCTCCCAAAAAAGCGAGTTGAAAAATGGAGCTCAGGGGCACTGCAATTCACAAACCTGCAGAGTTTTAAATGATACCTCTCGTCCACAAATATACTAAGGGAAGGCAACGAAGAGGCTTTGAAAGCAAGGCAGAATTGCAGGAAACAGATTTCAGGAGGTAGATTCGAATCGCCTTGAAAGCACATGAAAAGCGGCAAAACGTGGACAATGATGCCCTTGGCCAAAAAGGGCGTATGCGTTTTTTCCTGAATATATTCAGGAAAAAACGCATACGCCCTTTTTGGCCAACCAAGCAACCTGGAAAGGCCAATCAGCGCTCCAAAGAAGTCTCGCTTCCCAGCGGGCAAAAGGGCCATGCGGAAAAAAGTGTCCAAACCAGAAATGCAGGACCGGCCATGGAGAAATGGGAGCCTTGCTACGCTGATGGGTGGGATGTAAATTGCCAACAGCCACTCTGGAGAAGTGTACGGTGTGTTCTGAAACATCTAAAAAACACAGCTTGGAGAGCATAGGGCACTTCCACTCATGGGCGTATAAATTGGGAAAACTAAAAATCAGCAAGACACAGGCACCCCAAAGTTTAGGGCTGCTCTGTGGACAAGAACCCCCACTTCATTACACCTTAAATATCCTAGGAAAGAGAAAAATGGATAAAGAAGTGGTGGTCCTCATGCACAATGGAATATGACTCAGCCATGAAATCCACGTCATAAGGCTAGTAGCAGCACGATGAGTGGATTTAGGTACGACGATTCTAAGTGAAATAAGTCACACAGAAAAGACACTTATCATAAGATATCACTTAGAGAGGGAATGTAAAAACCGCTACACTTGAACTGAATTGCAAAACAGAACAGAGTCTCACGTTTTGGAAACACACTACGGCTGCTGAAAGGGAAAGGTGAGGTGGGGTGATGCATAAAACAAGGGTTTCAAATTAGCTCCGATACCGTTCCATAAACCCAATATGTAAGAGACAAGACCTATTCCTTTTTCAGTGAACTGGACTCAACACACCCTATTCACCGCACAAGAATATTTCTGACTAGTAAGAATCTTCAAACCTATGTATTGATATCTCTCCGTTAATGAGTCAAGGGGGTGTAAAGCGGCATAAACACAGCCGTGGAAAGCAGCTAAACCCCAATATAAAAATAAATTACTTTTCAAAACCCGTGAAACAAAGACAGTGAAAGAGAGAGAAATTCTTACAAAATTCGTTCAGGGGCTGTGATGCAACCTGGATTGACCATATCTAGACCCACAGCTGATTGAGACATAAGGGTGGACACTCTTGGGGCTGAGAGGTTCGGTGAGGTTGGGTGAGCCAACGCAGACCCTTTCAAGTAATACTGCATGGTACCCATCCCATGGGTCCCAAATCTCCAGGTTCAAGGGCATCTTCCTACGTCGAAAACAGGCATGAGAAACCCAGAAGATGGTACACGGTGTGATCGGGAAAGGTTTCTAAAACGCACCTCATTTCTCATCTCCTTTGCTCGGGTTCGCCATTCCAGCCGATTTACTAGACGTCTCCCTCCTTGGAGAATCAGCACCTTTAACCTCCTGTTCCGTACAGGTTGCAATTTGTCCTGAGGATGAACGGGAAGAGGGGGAACCAATGAGAGACTAGCTCTAGGTGTTGGGACAGGCACAGGTCACTCTATTTTCCCATCAGGAAGAAGAATTAAGCACAAGCTCAGCCTGCCCCCCAGAACCAGAAGAGGGCCTGAAGCAATCCTGCGGTTTTGCGGCCAGCTCCCAAAAAAGCGAGTTGAAAAATGGAGCTCAGGGGCACTGCAATTCACAAACCTGCACAGTTTTAAATGATACCTCTCGTCCACAAATATACTAAGGGAAGGCAACGAAGAGGCTTTGAAAGCAAGGCAGAATTGCAGGAAACAGATTTCAGGAGGTAGATTCGAATCGCCTTGAAAGCACATGAAAAGCGGCAAAACGTGGACAATGATGCCCTTGGGCAAAAAGGGCGTATGCGTTTTTTCCTGAATATATTCAGGAAAAAACGCATACGCCCTTTTTGGCCAACCAAGCAACCTGGAAAGGCCAATCAGCGCTCCAAAGAAGTCTCGCTTCCCAGCGGGCAAAAGGGCCATGCGGAAAAAAGTGTCCAAACCAGAAATGCAGAACCGGCCATGGAGAAATGGGAGCCTTGCTACGCTGATGGGTGGGATGTAAATTGCCAACAGCCACTCTGGAGAAGTGTACGGTGTGTTCTGGAACATCTAAAAAACACAGCTTGGAGAGCATAGGGCACTTCCACTCATGGGCGTATAAATTGGGAAAACTAAAAATCAGCAAGACACAGGCACCCCAAAGTTTAGGGCTGCTCTGTTGACAAGAACCCCCACTTCATTACACCTTAAATATCCTAGGAAAGAGAAAAATGGATAAAGAAGTTGTGGTCCTCATGTACAATGGAATATCACTCAGCCATGAAATCAACGTCATAAGGCTAGTAGCAGCACGATGAGTGGATTTAGGTACGACGATTCTAAGTGAAATAAGTCACACAGAAAAAGACACTTATCATAAGATATCACTTCTAGAGGGAATGTAAAAACCGCTACACTTGAACTGAATTGCAAAACAGAACAGAGTCACACGTTTAGGAAAAACACTATGGCTGCTGAACAGGAAAGGTGAGGTGGGGTGATGCATAAAACAAGGGTTTCAAATTAGCTCAGATATCGTTCCATAAACCCAATATATAAGAGACAAGACCTATTCCTTTTTCAGTGAACTGGACTCAACACCCCCTATTCACCGCACAAGAATATATCTGACTAGTAAGAATCTTCAAACCTATGTATTGATATCTCTCTGTAAGTGAGTCAAGGGGGTGTAAAGCGGCATAAACACAGCCGTGAAAAGCAGCTAAACCCCATTATAAAAATAAATTACTTTTCAAAACCCGTGAAACAAAGACAGTGAAAGAGAGAGAAATTCTTACAAAATTCGTTCAGGGGCTGTGATGCAACCTGGATTGACCATATCTAGACCCACAGCTGATTGAGACATAAGGGTGGACACTCTTGGGGCTGAGAGGTTCGGTGAGGTTGGGTGAGCCAACGCAGACCCTTTCAAGTAATACTGCATGGTACCCATCCCATGGGTCCCAAATCTCCAGGTTCAAGGGCATCTTCCTACGTCGAAAACAGGCATGAGAAATCCAGAAGATGGTACACCGTGTGATCGGGAAAGCTTTCTAAAACGCACCTCATTTCTCATCTCCTTTGCTCGGGTTCGCCATTCCAGCCGATTTACTAGCCGTCTCCCTCCTTGGAGAATCAGCACCTTTAACCTCCTGTTCCGTACAGGTTGCAATTTGTCCTGAGGATGAACGGGAAGAGGGGGAACCAATGAGAGACTAGCTCTAGGTGTTGGGACAGGCACAGGTCACTCTATTTTCCCATCAGGAAGAAGAATTAAGCACAAGCTCAGCCTGCCCCCCAGAACCAGAAGAGGGCCTGAAGCAATCCTGCGCTTTTGCAGCCAGCTCCCAAAAAAGCGAGTTGAAAAATGGAGCTCAGGGGCACTGCAATTCACAAACCTGCAGAGTTTTAAATGATACCTCTCGTCCACAAATATACTAAGGGAAGGCAACGAAGAGGCTTTGAAAGCAAGGCAGAATTGCAGGAAACAGATTTCAGGAGGTAGATTCGAATCGCCTTGAAAGCACATGAAAAGCGGCAAAACGTGGACAATGATGCCCTTGGCCAAAAAGGGCGTATGCGTTTTTTCCTGAATATATTCAGGAAAAAACGCATACGCCCTTTTTGGCCAACCAAGCAACCTGGAAAGGCCAATCAGCGCTCCAAAGAAGTCTCGCTTCCCAGCGGGCAAAAGGGCCATGCGGAAAAAAGTGTCCAAACCAGAAATGCAGGACCGGCCATGGAGAAATGGGAGCCTTGCTACGCTGATGGGTGGGATGTAAATTGCCAACAGCCACTGTGGAGAAGTGTACGGTGTGTTCTGAAACATCTAAAAAACACAGCTTGGAGAGCATAGGGCACTTCCACTCATGGGCGTATAAATTGGGAAAACTAAAAATCAGCAAGACACAGGCACCCCAAAGTTTAGGGCTGCTCTGTTGACAAGAACCCCCACTTCATTACACCTTAAATATCCTAGGAAAGAGAAAAATGGATAAAGAAGTTGTGGTCCTCATGTACAATGGAATATCACTCAGCCATGAAATCAACATCATAAGGCTAGTAGCAGCACGATGAGTGGATTTAGGTACGACGATTCTAAGTGAAATAAGTCACACAGAAAAAGACACTTATCCTAAGATATCACTTCTAGAGGGAATGTAAAAACCGCTACACTTGAACTGAATTGCAAAACAGAACAGAGTCACACGTTTAGGAAAATCACTATGGCTGCTGAACAGGAAAGGTGAGGTGGGGTGATGCATAAAACAAGGGTTTCAAATTAGCTCAGATATCGTTCCATAAACCCAATATGTAAGAGACAAGACCTATTCCTTTTTCAGTGAACTGGACTCAACACCCCCTATTCACCGCACAAGAATATATCTGACTAGTAAGAATCTTCAAACCTATGTATTGATATCTCTCCGTAAGTGAGTCAAGGGGGTGTAAAGCGGCATAAACACAGCCGTGAAAAGCAGCTAAACCCCATTATAAAAATAAATTACTTTTCAAAACCCGTGAAACAAAGACAGTGAAAGAGAGAGAAATTCTTACAAAATTCGTTCAGGGGCTGTGATGCAACCTGGATTGACCATATCTAGACCCACAGCTGATTGAGACATAAGGGTGGACACTCTTGGGGCTGAGAGGTTCGGTGAGGTTGGGTGAGCCAACACAGACCCTTTCAAGTAATACTGCATGGTACCCATCCCATGGGTCCCAAATCTCCAGGTTCAAGGGCATCTTCCTACGTCGAAAACAGGCATGAGAAACCCAGAAGATGGTACACCGTGTGATCGGGAAAGGTTTTCTAAAACGCACCTCATTTCTCATCTCCTTTGCTCGGGTTCGCCATTCCAGCCGATTTACTAGCCATCTCCCTCCTTGGAGAATCAGCACCTTTAACCTCCTGTTCCGTACAGGTTGCAATTTGTCCTGAGGATGAAGGGGAAGAGGGGGAACCAATGAGAGACTAGCTCTAGGTGTTGGGACAGGCACAGGTCACTCTATTTTCCCATCAGGAAGAAGAATTAAGCACAAGCTCAGCCTGCCCCCCAGAACCAGAAGAGGGCCTGAAGCAATCCTGCGCTTTTGCAGCCAGCTCCCAAAAAAGCGAGTTGAAAAATGGAGCTCAGGGGCACTGCAATTCACAAACCTGCACAGTTTTAAATGATACCTCTCGTCCACAAATATACTAAGGGAAGGCAACGAAGAGGCTTTGAAAGCAAGGCAGAATTGCAGGAAACAGATTTCAGGAGGTAGATTCGAATCGCCTTGAAAGCACATGAAAAGCGGCAAAACGTGGACAATGATGCCCTTGGCCAAAAAGGGCGTATGCGTTTTTTCCTGAATATATTCAGGAAAAAACGCATACGCCCTTTTTGGCCAACCAAGCAACCTGGAAAGGCCAATCAGCGCTCCAAAGAAGTCTCGCTTCCCAGCGGGCAAAAGGGCCATGCGGAAAAAAGTGTCCAAACCAGAAATGCAGGACCGGCCATGGAGAAATGGGAGCCTTGCTACGCTGATGGCTGGGATGTAAATTGCCAACAGCCACTCTGGAGAAGTGTACGGTGTGTTCTGAAACATCTAAAAAACACAGCTTGGAGAGCATAGGGCACTTCCACTCATGGGCGTATAAATTGGGAAAACTAAAAATCAGCAAGACACAGGCACCCCAAAGTTTAGGGCTGCTCTGTTGACAAGAACCCCCACTTCATTACACCTTAAATATCCTAGGAAAGAGAAAAATGGATAAAGAAGTTGGGGTCCTCATGTACAATGGAATATCACTCAGCCATGAAATCCACGTCATAAGGCTAGTAGCAGCACGATGAGTGGATTTAGGTACGACGATTCTAAGTGAAATAAGTCACACAGAAAAGACACTTATCATAAGATATCACTTAGAGAGGGAATGTAAAAACCGCTACACTTGAACTGAATTGCAAAACAGAACAGAGTCACACGTTTAGGAAACAGACTATGGCTGCTGAACGGGAAAGGTGAGGTGGGGTGATGCATAAAACAAGGGTTTCAAATTAGCTCCGATACCGTTCCATAAACCCAATATGTAAGAGACAAGACCTATTCCTTTTTCAGTGAACTGGACTCAACACCCCATATTCACCGCACAAGAATATATCTGACTAGTAAGAATCTTTAAACCTATGTATTGATATCTCTCTGTAAGTGAGTCAAGGGGGTGTAAAGCGGCATAAACACAGCCGTGAAAAGCAGCTAAATCCAATTATAAAAATAAATTACTTTTCAAAACCCGTGAAACAAAGACAGTGAAAGAGAGAGAAATTCTTACAAAATTCGTTCAGGGGCTGTGATGCAACCTGGATTGACCATATCTAGACCCACAGCTGATTGAGACATAAGGGTGGACACTCTTGGGGCTGAGAGGTTCGGTGAGGTTGGGTGAGCCAACGCAGACCCTTTCAAGTAATACTGCATGGTACCCATCCCATGGGTCCCAAATCTCCAGGTTCAAGGGCATCTTCCTACGTCGAAAACAGGCATGAGAAACCCAGAAGATGGTACACCGTGTGATCGGGAAAGGTTTCTAAAACGCACCTCATTTCTCATCTCCTTTGCTCGGGTTCGCCATTCCAGCCGATTTACTAGCCATCTCCCTCCTTGGAGAATCAGCACCTTTAACCTCCTGTTCCGTACAGGTTGCAATTTGTCCTGAGGATGAACGGGAAGAGGGGGAACCAATGAGAGACTAGCTCTAGGTGTTGGGACAGGCACAGGTCACTCTATTTTCCCATCAGGAAGAAGAATTAAGCACAAGCTCAGCCTGCCCCCCAGAACCAGAAGAGGGCCTGAAGCAATCCTGCGCTTTTGCGGCCAGCTCCCAAAAAAGCGAGTTGAAAAATGGAGCTCAGGGGCACTGCAATTCACAAACCTGCACAGTTTTAAATGATACCTCTCGTCCACAAATATACTAAGGGAAGGCAACGAAGAGGCTTTGAAAGCAAGGCAGAATTGCAGGAAACAGATTTCAGGAGGTAGATTCGAATCGCCTTGAAAGCACATGAAAAGCGGCAAAACGTGGACAATGATGCCCTTGGGCAAAAAGGGCGTATGCGTTTTTTCCTGAATATATTCAGGAAAAAACGCATACGCCCTTTTTGGCCAACCAAGCAACCTGGAAAGGCCAATCAGCGCTCCAAAGAAGTCTCGCTTCCCAGCGGGCAAAAGGGCCATGCGGAAAAAAGTGTCCAAACCAGAAATGCAGAACCGGCCATGGAGAAATGGGAGCCTTGCTACGCTGATGGGTGGGATGTAAATTGCCAACAGCCACTCTGGAGAAGTGTACGGTGTGTTCTGGAACATCTAAAAAACACAGCTTGGAGAGCATAGGGCACTTCCACTCATGGGCGTATAAATTGGGAAAACTAAAAATCAGCAAGACACAGGCACCCCAAAGTTTAGGGCTGCTCTGTTGACAAGAACCCCCACTTCATTACACCTTAAATATCCTAGGAAAGAGAAAAATGGATAAAGAAGTTGTGGTCCTCATGTACAATGGAATATCACTCAGCCATGAAATCAACGTCATAAGGCTAGTAGCAGCACGATGAGTGGATTTAGGTACGACGATTCTAAGTGAAATAAGTCACACAGAAAAAGACACTTATCATAAGACATCACTTCTAGAGGGAATGTAAAAACCGCTACACTTGAACTGAATTGCAAAACAGAACAGAGTCACACGTTTAGGAAAAACACTATGGCTGCTGAACAGGAAAGGTGAGGTGGGGTGATGCATAAAACAAGGGTTTCAAATTAGCTCAGATATCGTTCCATAAACCCAATATGTAAGAGACAAGACCTATTCCTTTTTCAGTGAACTGGACTCAACACCCCCTATTCACCGCACAAGAATATATCTGACTAGTAAGAATCTTCAAACCTATGTATTGATATCTCTCTGTAAGTGAGTCAAGGGGGTGTAAAGCGGCATAAACACAGCCGTGAAAAGCAGCTAAACCCCATTATAAAAATAAATTACTTTTCAAAACCCGTGAAACAAAGACAGTGAAAGAGAGAAATTCTTACAAAATTCGTTCAGGGGCTGTGATGCAACCTGGATTGACCATATCTAGACCCACAGCTGATTGAGACATAAGGGTGGACACTCTTGGGGCTGAGAGGTTCGGTGAGGTTGGGTGAGCCAACGCAGACCCTTTCAAGTAATACTGCATGGTACCCATCCCATGGGTCCCAAATCTCCAGGTTCAAGGGCATCTTCCTACGTCGAAAACAGGCATGAGAAACCCAGAAGATGGTACACCGTGTGATCGGGAAAGCTTTCTAAAACGCACCTCATTTCTCATCTCCTTTGCTCGGGTTCGCCATTCCAGCCGATTTACTAGCCGTCTCCCTCCTTGGAGAATCAGCACCTTTAACCTCCTGTTCCGTACAGGTTGCAATTTGTCCTGAGGATGAAGGGGAAGAGGGGGAACCAATGAGAGACTAGCTCTAGGTGTTGGGACAGGCACAGGTCACTCTATTTTCCCATCAGGAAGAAGAATTAAGCACAAGCTCAGCCTGCCCCCCAGAAACAGAAGAGGGCCTGAAGCAATCCTGCGCTTTTGCAGCCAGCTCCCAAAAAAGCGAGTTGAAAAATGGAGCTCAGGGGCACTGCAATTCACAAACCTGCACAGTTTTAAATGATACCTCTCGTCCACAAGTATACTAAGGGAAGGCAACGAAGAGGCTTTGAAAGCAAGGCAGAATTGCAGGAAACAGATTTCAGGAGGTAGATTCGAATCGCCTTGAAAGCACATGAAAAGCGGCAAAACGTGGACAATGATGCCCTTGGCCAAAAAGGGCGTATGCGTTTTTTCCTGAATATATTCAGGAAAAAACGCATACGCCCTTTTTGGCCAACCAAGCAACCTGGAAAGGCCAATCAGCGCTCCAAAGAAGTCTCGCTTCCCAGCGGGCAAAAGGGCCATGCGGAAAAAAGTGTCCAAACCAGAAATGCAGGACCGGCCATGGAGAAATGGGAGCCTTGCTACGCTGATGGGTGGGATGTAAATTGCCAACAGCCACTCTGGAGAAGTGTACGGTGTGTTCTGAAACATCTAAAAAACACAGCTTGGAGAGCATAGGGCACTTCCACTCATGGGCGTATAAATTGGGAAAACTAAAAATCAGCAAGACACAGGCACCCCAAAGTTTAGGGCTGCTCTGTTGACAAGAACCCCCACTTCATTACACCTTAAATATCCTAGGAAAGAGAAAAATGGATAAAGAAGTTGGGGTCCTCATGTACAATGGAATATCACTCAGCCATGAAATCCACGTCATAAGGCTAGTAGCAGCACGATGAGTGGATTTAGGTACGACGATTCTAAGTGAAATAAGTCACACAGAAAAGACACTTATCATAAGATATCACTTAGAGAGGGAATGTAAAAACCGCTACACTTGAACTGAATTGCAAAACAGAACAGAGTCACACGTTTAGGAAACACACTATGGCTGCTGAACGGGAAAGGTGAGGTGGGGTGATGCATAAAACAAGGGTTTCAAATTAGCTCCGATACCGTTCCATAAACCCAATATGTAAGAGACAAGACCTATTCCTTTTTCAGTGAACTGGACTCAACACCCCATATTCACCGCACAAGAATATATCTGACTAGTAAGAATCTTTAAACCTATGTATTGATATCTCTCTGTAAGTGAGTCAAGGGGGTGTAAAGCGGCATAAACACAGCCGTGAAAAGCAGCTAAATCCAATTATAAAAATAAATTACTTTTCAAAACCCGTGAAACAAAGACAGTGAAAGAGAGAGAAATTCTTACAAAATTCGTTCAGGGGCTGTGATGCAACCTGGATTGACCATATCTAGACCCACAGCTGATTGAGACATAAGGGTGGACACTCTTGGGGCTGAGAGGTTCGGTGAGGTTGGGTGAGCCAACGCAGACCCTTTCAAGTAATACTGCATGGTACCCATCCCATGGGTCCCAAATCTCCAGGTTCAAGGGCATCTTCCTACGTCGAAAACAGGCATGAGAAACCCAGAAGATGGTACACCGTGTGATCGGGAAAGGTTTCTAAAACGCACCTCATTTCTCATCTCCTTTGCTCGGGTTCGCCATTCCAGCCGATTTACTAGCCATCTCCCTCCTTGGAGAATCAGCACCTTTAACCTCCTGTTCCGTACAGGTTGCAATTTGTCCTGAGGATGAACGGGAAGAGGGGGAACCAATGAGAGACTAGCTCTAGGTGTTGGGACAGGCACAGGTCACTCTATTTTCCCATCAGGAAGAAGAATTAAGCACAAGCTCAGCCTGCCCCCCAGAACCAGAAGAGGGCCTGAAGCAATCCTGCGCTTTTGCGGCCAGCTCCCAAAAAAGCGAGTTGAAAAATGGAGCTCAGGGGCCCTGCAATTCACAAACCTGCACAGTTTTAAATGATACCTCTCGTCCACAAATATACTAAGGGAAGGCAACGAAGAGGCTTTGAAAGCAAGGCAGAATTGCAGGAAACAGATTTCAGGAGGTAGATACGAATCGCCTTGAAAGCACATGAAAAGCGGCAAAACGTGGACAATGATGCCCTTGGCTAAAAAGGGCGTATGCGTTTTTTCCTGAATATATTCAGGAAAAAACGCATACGCCCTTTTTGGCCAACCAAGCAACCTGGAAAGGCCAATCAGCGCTCCAAAGAAGTCTCGCTTCCCAGCGGGCAAAAGGGCCATGCGGAAAAAAGTGTCCAAACCAGAAATGCAGGACCGGCCATGGAGAAATGGGAGCCTTGCTACGCTGATGGGTGGGATGTAACTTGCCAACAGCCACTCTGGAGAAGTGTACGGTGTGTTCTGAAACATCTAAAAAACACAGCTTGGAGAGCATAGGGCATTTCCACTCATGGGCGTATAAATTGGGAAAACTAAAAATCAGCAAGACACAGGCACCCCAAAGTTTAGGGCTGCTCTGTGGACAAGAACCCCCACTTCATTACACCTTAAATATCCTAGGAAAGAGAAAAATGGATAAAGAAGTTGGGGTCCTCATGTACAATGGAATATCACTCAGCCATGAAATCAACGTCATGAGGCTAGTAGCAGCACGATGAGTGGATTTAGGTACGACGATTCTAAGTGAAATAAGTCACACAGAAAAAGACACTTATCATAAGATATCACTTCTAGAGGGAATGTAAAAACCGCTACACTTGAACTGAATTGCAAAACAGAACAGAGTCACACGTTTAGGAAAAACACTATGGCTGCTGAACAGGAAAGGTGAGGTGGGGTGATGCATAAAACAAGGGTTTCAAATTAGCTCAGATATCGTTCCATAAACCCAATATGTAAGAGACAAGACCTATTCCTTTTTCAGTGAACTGGACTCAACACCCCCTATTCACCGCACAAGAATATATCTGACTAGTAAGAATCTTCAAACCTATGTATTGATATCTCTCTGTAAGTGAGTCAAGGGGGTGTAAAGCGGCATAAACACAGCCGTGAAAAGCAGCTAAACCCCATTATAAAAATAAATTACTTTTCAAAACCCGTGAAACAAAGACAGTGAAAGAGAGAAATTCTTACAAAATTCGTTCAGGGGCTGTGATGCAACCTGGATTGACCATATCTAGACCCACAGCTGATTGAGACATAAGGGTGGACACTCTTGGGGCTGAGAGGTTCGGTGAGGTTGGGTGAGCCAACGCAGACCCTTTCAAGTAATACTGCATGGTACCCATCCCATGGGTCCCAAATCTCCAGGTTCAAGGGCATCTTCCTACGTCGAAAACAGGCATGAGAAACCCAGAAGATGGTACACCGTGTGATCGGGAAAGCTTTCTAAAACGCACCTCATTTCTCATCTCCTTTGCTCGGGTTCGCCATTCCAGCCGATTTACTAGCCGTCTCCCTCCTTGGAGAATCAGCACCTTTAACCTCCTGTTCCGTACAGGTTGCAATTTGTCCTGAGGATGAAGGGGAAGAGGGGGAACCAATGAGAGACTAGCTCTAGGTGTTGGGACAGGCACAGGTCACTCTATTTTCCCATCAGGAAGAAGAATTAAGCACAAGCTCAGCCTGCCCCCCAGAAACAGAAGAGGGCCTGAAGCAATCCTGCGCTTTTGCAGCCAGCTCCCAAAAAAGCGAGTTGAAAAATGGAGCTCAGGGGCACTGCAATTCACAAACCTGCACAGTTTTAAATGATACCTCTCGTCCACAAGTATACTAAGGGAAGGCAACGAAGAGGCTTTGAAAGCAAGGCAGAATTGCAGGAAACAGATTTCAGGAGGTAGATTCGAATCGCCTTGAAAGCACATGAAAAGCGGCAAAACGTGGACAATGATGCCCTTGGCCAAAAAGGGCGTATGCGTTTTTTCCTGAATATATTCAGGAAAAAACGCATACGCCCTTTTTGGCCAACCAAGCAACCTGGAAAGGCCAATCAGCGCTCCAAAGAAGTCTCGCTTCCCAGCGGGCAAAAGGGCCATGCGGAAAAAAGTGTCCAAACCAGAAATGCAGGACCGGCCATGGAGAAATGGGAGCCTTGCTACGCTGATGGGTGGGATGTAAATTGCCAACAGCCACTCTGGAGAAGTGTACGGTGTGTTCTGAAACATCTAAAAAACACAGCTTGGAGAGCATAGGGCACTTCCACTCATGGGCGTATAAATTGGGAAAACTAAAAATCAGCAAGACACAGGCACCCCAAAGTTTAGGGCTGCTCTGTTGACAAGAACCCCCACTTCATTACACCTTAAATATCCTAGGAAAGAGAAAAATGGATAAAGAAGTTGGGGTCCTCATGTACAATGGAATATCACTCAGCCATGAAATCCACGTCATAAGGCTAGTAGCAGCACGATGAGTGGATTTAGGTACGACGATTCTAAGTGAAATAAGTCACACAGAAAAGACACTTATCATAAGATATCACTTAGAGAGGGAATGTAAAAACCGCTACACTTGAACTGAATTGCAAAACAGAACAGAGTCACACGTTTAGGAAACACACTATGGCTGCTGAACGGGAAAGGTGAGGTGGGGTGATGCATAAAACAAGGGTTTCAAATTAGCTCCGATACCGTTCCATAAACCCAATATGTAAGAGACAAGACCTATTCCTTTTTCAGTGAACTGGACTCAACACCCCATATTCACCGCACAAGAATATATCTGACTAGTAAGAATCTTTAAACCTATGTATTGATATCTCTCTGTAAGTGAGTCAAGGGGGTGTAAAGCGGCATAAACACAGCCGTGAAAAGCAGCTAAATCCAATTATAAAAATAAATTACTTTTCAAAACCCGTGAAACAAAGACAGTGAAAGAGAGAGAAATTCTTACAAAATTCGTTCAGGGGCTGTGATGCAACCTGGATTGACCATATCTAGACCCACAGCTGATTGAGACATAAGGGTGGACACTCTTGGGGCTGAGAGGTTCGGTGAGGTTGGGTGAGCCAACGCAGACCCTTTCAAGTAATACTGCATGGTACCCATCCCATGGGTCCCAAATCTCCAGGTTCAAGGGCATCTTCCTACGTCGAAAACAGGCATGAGAAACCCAGAAGATGGTACACCGTGTGATCGGGAAAGGTTTCTAAAACGCACCTCATTTCTCATCTCCTTTGCTCGGGTTCGCCATTCCAGCCGATTTACTAGCCATCTCCCTCCTTGGAGAATCAGCACCTTTAACCTCCTGTTCCGTACAGGTTGCAATTTGTCCTGAGGATGAACGGGAAGAGGGGGAACCAATGAGAGACTAGCTCTAGGTGTTGGGACAGGCACAGGTCACTCTATTTTCCCATCAGGAAGAAGAATTAAGCACAAGCTCAGCCTGCCCCCCAGAACCAGAAGAGGGCCTGAAGCAATCCTGCGCTTTTGCGGCCAGCTCCCAAAAAAGCGAGTTGAAAAATGGAGCTCAGGGGCCCTGCAATTCACAAACCTGCACAGTTTTAAATGATACCTCTCGTCCACAAATATACTAAGGGAAGGCAACGAAGAGGCTTTGAAAGCAAGGCAGAATTGCAGGAAACAGATTTCAGGAGGTAGATACGAATCGCCTTGAAAGCACATGAAAAGCGGCAAAACGTGGACAATGATGCCCTTGGCTAAAAAGGGCGTATGCGTTTTTTCCTGAATATATTCAGGAAAAAACGCATACGCCCTTTTTGGCCAACCAAGCAACCTGGAAAGGCCAATCAGCGCTCCAAAGAAGTCTCGCTTCCCAGCGGGCAAAAGGGCCATGCGGAAAAAAGTGTCCAAACCAGAAATGCAGGACCGGCCATGGAGAAATGGGAGCCTTGCTACGCTGATGGGTGGGATGTAACTTGCCAACAGCCACTCTGGAGAAGTGTACGGTGTGTTCTGAAACATCTAAAAAACACAGCTTGGAGAGCATAGGGCATTTCCACTCATGGGCGTATAAATTGGGAAAACTAAAAATCAGCAAGACACAGGCACCCCAAAGTTTAGGGCTGCTCTGTGGACAAGAACCCCCACTTCATTACACCTTAAATATCCTAGGAAAGAGAAAAATGGATAAAGAAGTTGGGGTCCTCATGTACAATGGAATATCACTCAGCCATGAAATCAACGTCATGAGGCTAGTAGCAGCACGATGAGTGGATTTAGGTACGACGATTCTAAGTGAAATAAGTCACACAGAAAAAGACACTTATCATAAGATATCACTTCTAGAGGGAATGTAAAAACCGCTACACTTGAACTGAATTGCAAAACAGAACAGAGTCACACGTTTAGGAAACACACTATGGCTGCTGAACGGGAAAGGTGAGGTGGGGTGATGCATAAAACAAGGGTTTCAAATTAGCTCAGATATCGTTCCATAAACCCAATATGTAAGAGACAAGACCTATTCCTTTTTCAGTGAACTGGACTCAACACCCCCTATTCACCGCACAAGAATATATCTGACTAGTAAGAATCTTCAAACCTATGTATTGATATCTCTCCGTAAGTGAGTCAAGGGGGTGTAAAGCGGCATAAACACAGCCGTGAAAAGCAGCTAAACCCCATTATAAAAATAAATTACTTTTCAAAACCCGTGAAACAAAGACAGTGAAAGAGAGAGAAATTTTTACAAAATTCGTTCAGGGGCTGTGATGCAACCTGGATTGACCATATCTAGACCCACAGCTGATTGAGACATAAGGGTGGACACTCTTGGGGCTGAGAGGTTCGGTGAGGTTGGGTGAGCCAACTCAGACCCTTTCAAGTAATACTGCATGGTACCCATCCCATGGGTCCCAAATCTCCAGGTTCAAGGGCATCTTCCTACGTCGAAAACAGGCATGAGAAACCCAGAAGATGGTACACCGTGTGATCGGGAAAGGTTTTCTAAAACGCACCTCATTTCTCATCTCCTTTGCTCGGGTTCGCCATTCCAGCCGATTTACTAGCCATCTCCCTCCTTGGAGAATCAGCACCTTTAACCTCCTGTTCCGTACAGGTTGCAATTTGTCCTGAGGATGAAGGGGAAGAGGGGGAACCAATGAGAGACTAGCTCTAGGTGTTGGGACAGGCACAGGTCACTCTATTTTCCCATCAGGAAGAAGAATTAAGCACAAGCTCAGCCTGCCCCCCAGAACCAGAAGAGGGCCTGAAGCAATCCTGCGCTTTTGCAGCCAGCTCCCAAAAAAGCGAGTTGAAAAATGGAGCTCAGGGGCACTGCAATTCACAAACCTGCACAGTTTTAAATGATACTTCTCGTCCACAAATATACTAAGGGAAGGAAACGAAGAGGCTTTGAAAGCAAGGCAGAATTGCAGGAAACTGATTTCAGGAGGTAGATTCGAATCGCCTTGAAAGCACATGAAAAGCGGCAAAACGTGGACAATGATGCCCTTGGCCAAAAAGGGCGTATGCGTTTTTTCCTGAATATATTCAGGAAAAAACGCATACGCCCTTTTTGGCCAACCAAGCAACCTGGAAAGGCCAATCAGCGCTCCAAAGAAGTCTCGCTTCCCAGCGGGCAAAAGGGCCATGCGGAAAAAAGTGTCCAAACCAGAAATGCAGGACCGGCCATGGAGAAATGGGAGCCTTGCTACGCTGATGGGTGGGATGTAAATTGCCCACAGCCACTCTGGAGAAGTGTACGGTGTGTTCTGAAACATCTAAAAAACACAGCTTGGAGAGCATAGGGCACTTCCACTCATGGGCGTATAAATTGGGAAAACTAAAAATCAGCAAGACACAGGCACCCCAAAGTTTAGGGCTGCTCTGTGGACAAGAACCCCCACTTCATTACACCTTAAATATCCTAGGAAAGCGAAAAATGGATAAAGAAGTTGTGGTCCTCATGTACAATGGAATATCACTCAGCCATGAAATCAACGTCATAAGGCTAGTAGCAGCACGATGAGTGGATTTAGGTACGACGATTCTAAGTGAAATAAGTCACACAGAAAAAGACACTTATCATAAGATATCACTTCTAGAGGGAATGTAAAAACCGCTACACTTGAACTGAATTGCAAAACAGAACAGAGTCCCACGTTTAGGAAACACACTATGGCTGCTGAACGGGAAAGGTGAGGTGGGGTGATGCATAAAACAAGGGTTTCAAATTAGCTCAGATACCGTTCCATAAACCCAATATGTAAGACACAAGACCTATTCCTTTTTCAGTGAACTGGACTCAACACCCCCTATTCACCGCACAAGAATATATCTGACTAGTAAGAATCTTCAAACCTATGTATTGATATCTCTCTGTAAGTGAGTCAAGGGGGTGTAAAGCGGCATAAACACAGCCGTGAAAAGCAGCTAAACCCCATTATAAAAATAAATTACTTTTCAAAACCCGTGAAACAAAGACAGTGAAAGAGAGAGAAATTCTTACAAAATTCGTTCAGGGGCTGTGATGCAACCTGGATTGACCATATCTAGACCCACAGCTGATTGAGACATAAGGGTGGACACTCTTGGGGCTGAGAGGTTCGGTGAGGTTGGGTGAGCCAACGCAGACCCTTTCAAGTAATACTGCATGGTACCCATCCCATGGGTCCCAAATCTCCAGGTTCAAGGGCATCTTCCTACGTCGAAAACAGGCATGAGAAACCCAGAAGATGGTACACGGTGTGATCGGGAAAGGTTTCTAAAACGCACCTCATTTCTCATCTCCTTTGCTCGGGTTCGCCATTCCAGCCGATTTACTAGCCATCTCCCTCCTTGGAGAATCAGCACCTTTAACCTCCTGTTCCGTACAGGTTGCAATTTGTCCTGAGGATGAAGGGGAAGAGGGGGAACCAATGAGAGACTAGCTCTAGGTGTTGGGACAGGCACAGGTCACTCTATTTTCCCATCAGGAAGAAGAATTAAGCACAAGCTCAGCCTGCCCCCCAGAACCAGAAGAGGGCCTGAAGCAATCCTGCGCTTTTGCGGCCAGCTCCCAAAAAAGCGAGTTGAAAAATGGAGCTCAGGGGCACTGCAATTCACAAACCTGCAGAGTTTTAAATGATACCTCTCGTCCACAAATATATTAAGGGAAGGCAACGAAGAGGCTTTGAAAGCAAGGCAGAATTGCAGGAAACAGATTTCAGGAGGTAGATTCGAATCGCCTTGAAAGCACATGAAAAGCGGCAAAACGTGGACAATGATGCCCTTGGCCAAAAAGGGCGTATGCGTTTTTTCCTGAATATATTCAGGAAAAAACGCATACGCCCTTTTTGGCCAACCAAGCAACCTGGAAAGGCCAATCAGCGCTCCAAAGAAGTCTCGCTTCCCAGTGGGCAAAAGGGCCATGCGGAAAAAAGTGTCCAAACCAGAAATGCAGGACCGGCCATGGAGAAATGGGAGCCTTGCTACGCTGATGGGTGGGATGTAAATTGCCAACAGCCACTCTGGAGAAGTGTACGGTGTGTTCTGAAACATCTAAAAAACACAGCTTGGAGAGCATAGGGCACTTCCACTCATGGGCGTATAAATTGGGAAAACTAAAAATCAGCAAGACACAGGCACCCCAAAGTTTAGGGCTGCTCTGTGGACAAGAACCCCCACTTCATTACACCTTAAATATCCTAGGAAAGAGAAAAATGGATAAAGAAGTTGTGGTCCTCATGTACAATGGAATATCACTCAGCCATGAAATCAACGTCATAAGGCTAGTAGCAGCACGATGAGTGGATTTAGGTACGATGATTCTAAGTGAAATAAGTCACACAGAAAAAGACACTTATCATAATATATCACTTCTAGAGGGAATGTAAAAACCGCTACACTTGAACTGAATTGCAAAACCGAACAGAGTCCCACGTTTAGGAAACACACTATGGCTGCTGAACGGGAAAGGTGAGGTGGGGTGATGCATAAAACAAGGGTTTCAAATTAGCTCAGATACCGTTCCATAAACCCAATATGTAAGACACAAGACCTATTCCTTTTTCAGTGAACTGGACTCAACACCCCCTATTCACCGCACAAGAATATATCTGACTAGTAAGAATCTTCAAACCTATGTATTGATATCTCTCTGTAAGTGAGTCAAGGGGGTGTAAAGCAGCATAAACACAGCCGTGAAAAGCAGCTAAACCCCATTATAAAAATAAATTACTTTTCAAAACCCGTGAAACAAAGACAGTGAAAGAGAGAGAAATTCTTACAAAATTCGTTCAGGGGCTGTGATGCAACCTGGATTGACCATATCTAGACCCACAGCTGATTGAGACATAAGGGTGGACACTCTTGGGGCTGAGAGGTTCGGTGAGGTTGGGTGAGCCAACGCAGACCCTTTCAAGTAATACTGCATGGTACCCATCCCATGGGTCCCAAATCTCCAGGTTCAAGGGCATCTTCCTACGTCGAAAACAGGCATGAGAAACCCAGAAGATGGTACACCGTGTGATCGGGAAAGGTTTCTAAAACGCACCTCATTTCTCATCTCCTTTGCTCGGGTTCGCCATTCCAGCCGATTTACTAGCCATCTCCCTCCTTGGAGAATCAGCACCTTTAACCTCCTGTTCCGTACAGGTTGCAATTTGTCCTGAGGATGAACGGGAAGAGGGGGAACCAATGAGAGACTAGCTCTAGGTGTTGGGACAGGCACAGGTCACTCTATTTTCCCATCAGGAAGAAGAATTAAGCACAAGCTCAGCCTGCCCCCCAGAACCAGAAGAGGGCCTGAAGCAATCCTGCGCTTTTGCGGCCAGCTCCCAAAAAAGCGAGTTGAAAAATGGAGCTCAGGGGCACTGCAATTCACAAACCTGCAGAGTTTTAAATGATACCTCTCGTCCACAAATATATTAAGGGAAGGCAACGAAGAGGCTTTGAAAGCAAGGCAGAATGGCAGGAAACAGATTTCAGGAGGTAGATTCGAATCGCCTTGAAAGCACATGAAAAGCGGCAAAACGTGGACAATGATGCCCTTGGCCAAAAAGGGCGTATGCGTTTTTTCCTGAATATATTCAGGAAAAAACGCATACGCCCTTTTTGGCCAACCAAGCAACCTGGAAAGGCCAATTAGCGCTCCAAAGAAGTCTCGCTTCCCAGCGGGCAAAAGGGCCATGCGGAAAAAAGTGTCCAAACCAGAAATGCAGGACCGGCCATGGAGAAATGGGAGCCTTGCTACGCTGATGGGTGGGATGTAAATTGCCAACAGCCACTCTGGAGAAGTGTACGGTGTGTTCTGAAACATCTAAAAAACACAGCTTGGAGAGCATAGGGCACTTCCACTCATGGGCGTATAAATTGGGAAAACTAAAAATCAGCAAGACACAGGCACCCCAAAGTTTAGGGCTGCTCTGTGGACAAGAACCCCCACTTCATTACACCTTAAATATCCTAGGAAAGAGAAAAATGGATAAAGAAGTTGTGGTCCTCATGTACAATGGAATATCACTCAGCCATGAAATCAACGTCATAAGGCTAGTAGCAGCACGATGAGTGGATTTAGGTACGATGATTCTAAGTGAAATAAGTCACACAGAAAAAGACAATTATCATAATATATCACTTCTAGAAGGAATGTAAAAACCGCTACACTTGAACTGAATTGCAAAACAGAACAGAGTCCCACGTTTAGGAAACACACTATGGCTGCTGAACGGGAAAGGTGAGGTGGGGTGATGCATAAAACAAGGGTTTCAAATTAGCTCAGATACCGTTCCATAAACCCAATATGTAAGACACAAGACCTATTCCTTTTTCAGTGAACTGGACTCAACACCCCCTATTCACCGCACAAGAATATATCTGACTAGTAAGAATCTTCAAACCTATGTATTGATATCTCTCTGTAAGTGAGTCAAGGGGGTGTAAAGCGGCATAAACACAGCCGTGAAAAGCAGCTAAACCCCATTATAAAAATAAATTACTTTTCAAAACCCGTGAAACAAAGACAGTGAAAGAGAGAGAAATTCTTACAAAATTCGTTCAGGGGCTGTGATGCAACCTGGATTGACCATATCTAGACCCACAGCTGATTGAGACATAAGGGTGGACACTCTTGGGGCTGAGAGGTTCAGTGAGGTTGGGTGAGCCAACGCAGACCCTTTCAAGTAATACTGCATGGTACCCATCCCATGGGTCCCAAATCTCCAGGTTCAAGGGCATCTTCCTACGTCGAAAACAGGCATGAGAAACCCAGAAGATGGTACACGGTGTGATCGGGAAAGGTTTCTAAAATGCACCTCATTTCTCATCTCCTTTGCTCGGGTTCGCCATTCCAGCCGATTTACTAGCCATCTCCCTCCGTGGAGAATCAGCACCTTTAACCTCCTGTTCCGTACAGGTTGCAATTTGTCCTGAGGATGAACGGGAAGAGGGGGAACCAATGAGAGACTAGCTCTAGGTGTTGGGACAGGCACAGGTCACTCTATTTTCCCATCAGGAAGAAGAATTAAGCACAAGCTCAGCCTGCCCCCCAGAACCAGAAGAGGGCCTGAAGCAATCCTGCGCTTTTGCGGCCAGCTCCCAAAAAAGCGAGTTGAAAAATGGAGCTCAGGGGCACTGCAATTCACAATCCTGCAGAGTTTTAAATGATACCTCTCGTCCACAAATATATTAAGGGAAGGCAACGAAGAGGCTTTGAAAGCAAGGCAGAATTGCAGGAAACAGACTTCAGGAGGTAGATTCGAATCGCCTTGAAAGCACATGAAAAGCGGCAAAACGTGGACAATGATGCCCTTGGCCAAAAAGGGCGTATGCGTTTTTTCCTGAATATATTCAGGAAAAAACGCATACGCCCTTTTTGGCCAACCAAGCAACCTGGAAAGGCCAATCAGCGCTCCAAAGAAGTCTCGCTTCCCAGCGGGCAAAAGGGCCATGCGGAAAAAAGTGTCCAAACCAGAAATGCAGGACCGGCCATGGAGAAATGGGAGTCTTGCTACGCTGATGGGTGGGATGTAAATTGCCAACAGCCACTCCGGAGAAGTGTACGGTGTGTTCTGAAACATCTAAAAAACACAGCTTGGAGAGCATAGGGCACTTCCACTCATGGGCGTATAAATTGGGAACACTAAAAATCAGCAAGACACAGGCACCCCAAAGTTTAGGGCTGCTCTGTTGACAAGAACCCCCACTTCATTACACCTTAAATATCCTAGGAAAGAGAAAAATGGATAAAGAAGTTGGGGTCCTCATGTACAATGGAATATCACTCAGCCATGAAATCAACGTCATAAGGCTAGTAGCAGCACGATGAGTGGATTTAGGTACGACGATTCTAAGTGAAATAAGTCACACAGAAAAAGACACTTATCATAATATATCACTTCTAGAGAGAATGTAAAAACCGCTACACTTGAACTGAATTGCAAAACAGAACAGAGTCCCACGTTTAGGAAACACACTATGGCTGCTGAACGGGAAAGGTGAGGTGGGGTGATGCATAAAACAAGGGTTTCAAATTAGCTCCGATACCGTTCCATAAACCCAATATGTAAGAGACAAGACCTATTCCTTTTTCAGTGAACTGGACTCAACACCCCCTATTCACCGCACAAGAATATATCTGACTAGTAAGAATCTTCAAACCTATGTATTGATATCTCTCTGTAAGTGAGTCAAGGGGGTGTAAAGCGGCATAAACACAGCCGTGAAAAGCAGCTAAACCCCATTATAAAAATAAATTACTTTTCAAAACCCGTGAAACAAAGACAGTGAAAGAGAGAGAAATTCTTACAAAATTCGTTCAGGGGCTGTGATGCAACCTGGATTGACCATATCTAGACCCACAGCTGATTGAGACATAAGGGTGGACACTCTTGGGGCTGAGAGGTTCGGTGAGGTTGGGTGAGCCAACGCAGACCCTTTCAAGTAATACTGCATGGTACCCATCCCATGGGTCCCAAATCTCCAGGTTCAAGGGCATCTTCCTACGTCGAAAACAGGCATGAGAAACCCAGAAGATGGTACACCGTGTGATCGGGAAAGGTTTCTAAAACGCACCTCATTTCTCATCTCCTTTGCTCGGGTTCGCCATTCCAGCCGATTTACTAGCCATCTCCCTCCTTGGAGAATCAGCACCTTTAACCTCCTGTTCCGTACAGGTTGCAATTTGTCCTGAGGATGAACGGGAAGAGGGGGAACCAATGAGAGACTAGCTCTAGGTGTTGGGACAGGCACAGGTCACTCTATTTTCCCATCAGGAAGAAGAATTAAGCACAAGCTCAGCCTGCCCCCCAGAACCAGAAGAGGGCCTGAAGCAATCCTGCGCTTTTGCGGCCAGCTCCCAAAAAAGCGAGTTGAAAAATGGAGCTCAGGGGCACTGCAATTCACAAACCTGCAGAGTTTTAAATGATACCTCTCGTCCACAAGTATATTAAGGGAAGGCAACGAAGAGGCTTTGAAAGCAAGGCAGAATTGCAGGAAACAGATTTCAGGAGGTAGATTCGAATCGCCTTGAAAGCACATGAAAAGCGGCAAAACGTGGACAATGCTGCCCTTGGCCAAAAAGGGCGTATGCGTTTTTTCCTGAATATATTCAGGAAAAAACGCATACGCCCTTTTTGGCCAACCAAGCAACCTGGAAAGGCCAATCAGCGCTCCAAAGAAGTCTCGCTTCCCAGCGGGCAAAAGGGCCATGCGGAAAAAAGTGTCCAAACCAGAAATGCAGGACCGGCCATGGAGAAATGGGAGCCTTGCTACGCTGATGGGTGGGATGTAAATTGCCAACAGCCACTCTGGAGAAGTGTACGGTGTGTCCTAAACATCTAAAAAACACAGCTTGGAGAGCATAGGGCACTTCCACTCATGGGCGTATAAATTGGGAAAACTAAAAATCAGCAAGACACAGGCACCCCAAAGTTTAGGGCTGCTCTGTGGACAAGAACCCCCACTTCATTACACCTTAAATATCCTAGGAAAGAGAAAAATGGATAAAGAAGTTGTGGTCCTCATGTACAATGGAATATCACTCAGCCATGAAATCAACGTCATAAGGCTAGTAGCAGCACGATGAGTGGATTTAGGTACGACGATTCTAAGTGAAATAAGTCACACAGAAAAAGACACTTATCATAATATATCACTTCTACAGAGAATGTAAAAACCGCTACACTTGAACTGAATTGCAAAACAGAACAGAGTCCCACGTTTAGGAAACACACTATGGCTGCTGAACGGGAAAGGTGAGGTGGGGTGATGCATAAAACAAGGGTTTCAAATTGGCTCAGATACCGTTCCATAAACCCAATATGTAAGAGACAAGACCTATTCCTTTTTCAGTGAACTGGACTCAACACCCCCTATTCACCGCACAAGAATATATCTGACTAGTAAGAATCTTCAAACCTATGTATTGATATCTCTCTGTAAGTGAGTCAAGGGGGTGTAAAGCGGCATAAACACAGCCGTGAAAAGCAGCTAAACCCCATTATAAAAATAAATTACTTTTCAAAACCCGTGAAACAAAGACAGTGAAAGAGAGAGTAATTCTTACAAAATTCGTTCAGGGGCTGTGATGCAACCTGGATTGACCATATCTAGACCCACAGCTGATTGAGACATAAGGGTGGACACTCTTGGGGCTGAGAGGTTCGGTGAGGTTGGGTGAGCCAACGCAGACCCTTTCAAGTAATACTGCATGGTACCCATCCCATGGGTCCCAAATCTCCAGGTTCAAGGGCATCTTCCTACGTCGAAAACAGGCATGAGAAACCCAGAAGATGGTACACCGTGTGATCGGGAAAGGTTTCTAAAACGCACCTCATTTCTCATCTCCTTTGCTCGGGTTCGCCATTCCAGCCGATTTACTAGCCATCTCCCTCCTTGGAGAATCAGCACCTTTAACCTCCTGTTCCGTACAGGTTGCAATTTGTCCTGAGGATGAACGGGAAGAGGGGGAACCAATGAGAGACTAGCTCTAGGTGTTGGGACAGGCACAGGTCACTCTATTTTCCCATCAGGAAGAAGAATTAAGCACAAGCTCAGCCTGCCCCCCAGAACCAGAAGAGGGCCTGAAGCAATCCTGCGCTTTTGCGGCCAGCTCCCAAAAAAGCGAGTTGAAAAATGGAGCTCAGGGGCACTGCAATTCACAAACCTGCAGAGTTTTAAATGATACCTCTCGTCCACAAATATATTAAGGGAAGGCAACGAAGAGGCTTTGAAAGCAAGGCAGAATTGCAGGAAACAGATTTCAGGAGGTAGATTCGAATCGCCTTGAAAGCACATGAAAAGCGGCAAAACGTGGACAATGATGCCCTTGGCCAAAAAGGGCGTATGCGTTTTTTCCTGAATATATTCAGGAAAAAACGCATACGCCCTTTTTGGCCAACCAAGCAACCTGGAAAGGCCAATCAGCGCTCCAAAGAAGTCTCGCTTCCCAGCGGGCAAAAGGGCCATGCGGAAAAAAGTGTCCAAACCAGAAATGCAGGACCGGCCATGGAGAAATGGGAGCCTTGCTACGCTGATGGGTGGGATGTAAATTGCCAGCAGCCACTCCGGAGAAGTGTACGGTGTGTTCTGAAACATCTAAAAAACACAGCTTGGAGAGCATAGGGCACTTCCACTCATGGGCGTATAAATTGGGAAAACTAAAAATCAGCAAGACACAGGCACCCCAAAGTTTAGGGCTGCTCTGTTGACAAGAACACCCACTTCATTACACCTTAAATATCCTACGAAAGAGAAAAATGGATAAAGAAGTTGTGGTCCTCATGTACAATGGAATATCACTCAGCCATGAAATCAACGTCATAAGGCTAGTAGCAGCACGATGAGTGGATTTAGGTACGACGATTCTAAGTGAAATAAGTCACACAGAAAAAGACACTTATCATAAGATATCACTTCTAGAGGGAATGTAAAACCCGCTACACTTGAACTGAATTGCAAAACAGAACAGAGTCACAAGTTTAGGAAACACACTATGGCTGCTGAACGGGAAAGGTGAGGTGGGGTGATGCATAAAACAAGGGTTTCAAATTAGCCCCGATACCGTTCCATAAACCCAATATGTAAGAGACAAGACCTATTCCTTTTTCAGTGAACTGGACTCAACACCCCCTATTCACCGCACAAGAATATATCTGACTAGTAAGGATCTTCAAACCTATGTATTGATATCTCTCTGTAAGTGAGTCAAGGGGGTGTAAAGCGGCATAAACACAGCCGTGAAAAGCAGCTAAACCCCATTATAAAAATAAATTACTTTTCAAAACCCGTGAAACAAAGACAGTGAAAGAGAGAGAAATTCTTACAAAATTCGTTCAGGGGCTGTGATGCAACCTGGATTGACCATATCTAGACCCACAGCTGATTGAGACATAAGGGTGGACACTCTTGGGGCTGAGAGGTTCGGTGAGGTTGGGTGAGCCAACGCAGACCCTTTCAAGTAATACTGCATGGTACCCATCCCATGGGTCCCAAATCTCCAGGTTCAAGGGCATCTTCCTACGTCGAAAACAGGCATGAGAAACCCAGAAGATGGTACACCGTGTGATCGGGAAAGGTTTCTAAAACGCACCTCATTTCTCATCTCCTTTGCTCGGGTTCGCCATTCCAGCCGATTTACTAGCCATCTCCCTCCTTGGAGAATCAGCACCTTTAACCTCCTGTTCCGTACAGGTTGCAATTTGTCCTGAGGATGAACGGGAAGAGGGGGAACCAATGAGAGACTAGCTCTAGGTGTTGGGACAGGCACAGGTCACTCTATTTTCCCATCAGGAAGAAGAATTAAGCACAAGCTCAGCCTGCCCCCCAGAACCAGAAGAGGGCCTGAAGCAATCCTGCGCTTTTGCGGCCAGCTCCCAAAAAAGCGAGTTGAAAAATGGAGCTCAGGGGCACTGCAATTCACAAACCTGCAGAGTTTTAAATGATACCTCTCGTCCACAAATATATTAAGGGAAGGCAACGAAGAGGCTTTGAAAGCAAGGCAGAATTGCAGGAAACAGATTTCAGGAGGTAGATTCGAATCGCCTTGAAAGCACATGAAAAGCGGCAAAACGTGGACAATGATGCCCTTGGCCAAAAAGGGCGTATGCGTTTTTTCCTGAATATATTCAGGAAAAAACGCATACGCCCTTTTTGGCCAACCAAGCAACCTGGAAAGGCCAATCAGCGCTCCAAAGAAGTCTCGCTTCCAAGCGGGCAAAAGGGCCATGGGGAAAAAAGTGTCCAAACCAGAAATGCAGGACCGTCCATGGAGAAATGGGAGCCTTGCTACGCTGATGGGTGGTATGTAAATTGCCAACAGCCACTCTGGAGAAGTGTACGGTGTGTTCTGAAACATCTAAAAAACACAGCTTGGAGAGCATAGGGCACTTCCACTCATGGCCGTATAAATTGGGAAAAATAAAAATCAGCAAGACACAGGCACCCCAAAGTTTAGGGCTGCTCTGTGGACAAGAACCCCCACTTCATTACACCTTAAATATCCTAGGAAAGAGAAAAATGGATAAAGAAGTTGTGGTCCTCATGTACAATGGAATATCACTCAGCCATGAAATCAACGTCATAAGGCTAGTAGCAGCACGATGAGTGGATTTAGGTACGACGATTCTAAGTGAAATAAGTCACACAGAAAAAGACACTTATCATAAGATATCACTTCTAGAGGGAATGTAAAAACCGCTACACTTGAACTGAATTGCAAAACAGAACAGAGTCCCATGTTTAGGAAACACACTATGGCTGCTGAACGGGAAAGGTGAGGTGGGGTGATGCATAAAACAAGGGTTTCAAATTAGCTCCGATACCGTTCCATAAACCCAATATGTAAGAGACAAGACCTATTCCTTTTTCAGTGAACTGGAGTCAACACCCCCTATTCACCGCACAAGAATATATCTGACTAGTAAGGATCTTCAAACCTATGTATTGATATCTCTCTGTAAGTGAGTCAAGGGGGTGTAAAGCGGCATAAACACAGCCGTGAAAAGCAGCTAAACCCCATTATAAAAATAAATTACTTTTCAAAACCCGTGAAACAAAGACAGTGAAAGAGAGAGAAATTCTTACAAAATTCGTTCAGGGGCTGTGATGCAACCTGGATTGACCATATCTAGACCCACAGCTGATTGAGACATAAGGGTGGACACTCTTGGGGCTGAGAGGTTCGGTGAGGTTGGGTGAGCCAACGCAGACCCTTTCAAGTAATACTGCATGGTACCCATCCCATGGGTCCCAAATCTGCAGGTTCAAGGGCATCTTCCTACGTCGAAAACAGGCATGAGAAACCCAGAAGATGGTACACCGTGTGATCGGGAAAGGTTTCTAAAACGCACCTCATTTCTCATCTCCTTTGCTCGGGTTCGCCATTCCAGCCGATTTACTAGCCATCTCCCTCCTTGGAGAATCAGCACCTTTAACCTCCTGTTCCGTACAGGTTGCAATTTGTCCTGAGGATGAACGGGAAGAGGGGGAACCAATGAGAGACTAGCTCTAGGTGTTGGGACAGGCACAGGTCACTCTATTTTCCCATCAGGAAGAAGAATTAAGCACAAGCTCAGCCTGCCCCACAGAACCAGAAGAGGGCCTGAAGCAATCCTGCGCTTTTGCGGCCAGCTCCCAAAAAAGCGAGTTGAAAAATGGAGCTCAGGGGCACTGCAATTCACAGACCTGCAGAGTTTTAAATGATACCTCTCGTCCACAAATATATTAAGGGAAGGCAACGAAGAGGCTTTGAAAGCAAGGCAGAATTGCAGGAAACAGATTTCAGGAGGTAGATTCGAATCGCCTTGAAAGCACATGAAAAGCGGCAAAACGTGGACAATGATGCCCTTGGCCAAAAAGGGCGTATGCGTTTTTTCCTGAATATATTCAGGAAAAAACGCATACGCCCTTTTTGGCCAACCAAGCAACCTGGAAAGGCCAATCAGCGCTCCAAAGAAGTCTCGCTTCCCAGCGGGCAAAAGGGCCATACGGAAAAAAGTGTCCAAACCAGAAATGCAGGACCGGCCATGGAGAAATGGGAGCCTTGCTACGCTGATGGGTGGGATGTAAATTGCCAACAGCCACTCTGGAGAAGTGTACGGTGTGTTCTGAAACATCTAAAAAACACAGCTTGGAGAGCATAGGGCACTTCCACTCATGGGCGTATAAATTGGGAAAACTAAAAATCAGTAAGACACAGGCACCCCAAAGTTTAGGGCTGCTCTGTGGACAAGAACCCCCACTTCATTACACCTTAAGTATCCTAGGAAAGAGAAAAATGGATAAAGAAGTTGTGGTCCTCATGTACAATGGAATATCACTCAGCCATGAAATCAACGTCATAAGGCTAGTAGCAGCACGATGAGTGGATTTAGGTACGACGATTCTAAGTGAAATAAGTCACACAGAAAAAGACACTTATCATAAGATATCACTTCTAGAGGGAATGTAAAAACCGCTACACTTGAACTGAATTGCAAAACAGAACAGAGTCCCACGTTTAGGAAACACACTATGGCTGCTGAACGGGAAAGGTGAGGTGGGGTGATGCATAAAACAAGGGTTTCAAATTAGCTCCGATACCGTTCCATAAACCCAATATGTAAGAGACAAGACCTATTCCTTTTTCAGTGAACTGGACTCAACACCCCCTATTCACCGCACAAGAATATATCTGACTAGTAAGAATCTTCAAACCTATGTATTGATATCTCTCTGTAAGTGAGTCAAGGGGGTGTAAAGCGGCATAAACACAGCCGTGAAAAGCAGCTAAACCCCATTATAAAAATAAATTACTTTTCAAAACCCGTGAAACAAAGACAGTGAAAGAGAGAGAAATTCTTACAAAATTCGTTCAGGGGCTGTGATGCAACCTGGATTGACCATATCTAGACCCACAGCTGATTGAGACATAAGGGTGGACACTCTTGGGGCTGAGAGGTTCGGTGAGGTTGGGTGAGCCAACGCAGACCCTTTCAAGTAATACTGCATGGTACCCATCCCATGGGTCCCAAATCTCCAGGTTCAAGGGCATCTTCCTACGTCGAAAACAGGCATGAGAAACCCAGAAGATGGTACACCGTGTGATCGGGAAAGGTTTCTAAAACGCACCTCATTTCTCATCTCCTTTGCTCGGGTTCGCCATTCCAGCCGATTTACTAGCCATCTCCCTCCTTGGAGAATCAGCACCTTTAACCTCCTGTTCCGTACAGGTTGCAATTTGTCCTGAGGATGAAGGGGAAGAGGGGGAACCAATGAGAGACTAGCTCTAGGTGTTGGGACAGGCACAGGTCACTCTATTTTCCCATCAGGAAGAAGAATTAAGCACAAGCTCAGCCTGCCCCCCAGAACCAGAAGAGGGCCTGAAGCAATCCTGCGCTTTTGCGGCCAGCTCCCAAAAAAGCGAGTTGAAAAATGGAGCTCAGGGGCACTGCAATTCACAAACCTGCAGAGTTTTAAATGATACCTCTCGTCCACAAATATATTAAGGGAAGGCAACGAAGAGGCTTTGAAAGCAAGGCAGAATTGCAGGAAACAGATTTCAGGAGGTAGATTCGAATCGCCTTGAAAGCACATGAAAAGCGGCAAAACGTGGACAATGATGCCCTTGGCCAAAAAGGGCGTATGCGTTTTTTCCTGAATATATTCAGGAAAAAACGCATACGCCCTTTTTGGCCAACCAAGCAACCTGGAAAGGCCAATTAGCGCTCCAAAGAAGTCTCGCTTCCCAGCGGGCAAAAGGGCCATGGGGAAAAAAGTGTCCAAACCAGAAATGCAGGACCGGCCATGGAGAAATGGGAGCCTTGCTACGCTGATGGGTGGGATGTAAATTGCCAACAGCCACTCTGGAGAAGTGTACGGTGTGTTCTGAAACATCTAAAAAACACAGCTTGGAGAGCATAGGGCACTTCCACTCATGGGCGTATAAATTGGGAAAACTAAAAATCAGCAAGACACAGGCACCCCAACGTTTAGGGCTGCTCTGTGGACAAGAACCCCCACTTCATTACACCTTAAATATCCTAGGAAAGAGAAAAATGGATAAAGAAGTTGTGGTCCTCATGTACAATGGAATATCACTCAGCCATGAAATCAACGTCATAAGGCTAGTAGCAGCACGATGAGTGGATTTAGGTACGACGATTCTAAGTGAAATAAGTCACACAGAAAAAGACACTTATCATAATATATCACTTCTAGAGGGAATGTAAAAACCGCTACACTTGAACTGAATTGCAAAACAGAACAGAGTCCCACGTTTAGGAAACACACTATGGCTGCTGAACGGGAAAGGTGAGGTGGGGTGATGCATAAAACAAGGGTTTCAAATTAGCTCAGATACCGTTCCATAAACCCAATATGTAAGAGACAAGACCTATTCCTTTTTCAGTGAACTGGACTCAACACCCCCTATTCACCACACAAGAATATATCTGACTAGTAAGAATCTTCAAACCTATGTATTGATATCTCTCTGTAAGTGAGTCAAGGGGGTGTAAAGCGGCATAAACACAGCCGTGAAAAGCAGCTAAACCCCATTATAAAAATAAATTACTTTTCAAAACCCGTGAAACAAAGACAGTGAAAGAGAGAGAAATTCTTACAAAATTCGTTCAGGGGCTGTGATGCAACCTGGATTGACCATATCTAGACCCACAGCTGATTGAGACATAAGGGTGGACACTCTTGGTGCTGAGAGGTTCGGTGAGGTTGGGTGAGCCAACGCAGACCCTTTCAAGTAATACTGCATGGTACCCATCCCATGGGTCCCAAATCTCCAGGTTCAAGGGCATCTTCCTACGTCGAAAACAGGCATGAGAAACCCAGAAGATGGTACACCGTGTGATCGGGAAAGGTTTCTAAAACGCACCTCATTTCTCATCTCCTTTGCTCGGGTTCGCCATTCCAGCCGATTTACTAGCCATCTCCCTCCTTGGAGAATCAGCACCTTTAACCTCCTGTTCCGTACAGGTTGCAATTTGTCCTGAGGATGAACGGGAAGAGGGGGAACCAATGAGAGACTAGCTCTAGGTGTTGGGACAGGCACAGGTCACTCTATTTTCCCATCAGGAAGAAGAATTAAGCACAAGCTCAGCCTGCCCCCCAAAACCAGAAGAGGGCCTGAAGCAATCCTGCGCTTTTGCGGCCAGCTCCCAAAAAAGCGAGTTGAAAAATGGAGCTCAGGGGCACTGCAATTCACAAACCTGCAGAGTTTTAAATGATACCTCTCGTCCACAAATATATTAAGGGAAGGCAACGAAGAGGCTTTGAAAGCAAGGCAGAATTGCAGGAAACAGATTTCAGGAGGTAGATTCGAATCGCCTTGAAAGCACATGAAAAGCGGCAAAACGTGGACAATGATGCCCTTGGCCAAAAAGGGCGTATGCGTTTTTTCCTGAATATATTCAGGAAAAAACGCATACGCCCTTTTTGGCCAACCAAGCAACCTGGAAAGGCCAATCAGCGCTCCAAAGAAGTCTCGCTTCCCAGCGGGCAAAAGGGCCATGCGGAAAAAAGTGTCCAAACCAGAAATGCAGGACCGGCCATGGAGAAATGGGAGCCTTGCTACGCTGATGGGTGGGATGTAAATTGCCAACAGCCACTCTGGAGAAGTGTACGGTGTGTTCTGAAACATCTAAAAAACACAGCTTGGAGAGCATAGGGCACTTCCACTCATGGGCGTATAAATTGGGAAAACTAAAAATCAGCAAGACACAGGCACCCCAAAGTTTAGGGCTGCTCTGTGGACAAGAACCCCCACTTCATTACACCTTAAATATCCTAGGAAAGAGAAAAATGGATAAAGAAGTTGTGGTCCTCATGTACAATGGAATATCACTCAGCCATGAAATCAACGTCATAAGGCTAGTAGCAGCACGATGAGTGGATTTAGGTACGACGATTCTAAGTGAAATAAGTCACACAGAAAAAGACACTTATCATAAGATATCACTTCTAGAGGGAATGTAAAAACCGCTACACTTGAACTGAATTGCAAAACAGAACAGAGTCCCACGTTTAGGAAACACACTATGGCTGCTGAACGGGAAAGGTGAGGTGGGGTGATGCATAAAACAAGGGTTTCAAATTAGCTCCGATACCATTCCATAAACCCAATATGTAAGAGACAAGACCTATTCCTTTTTCAGTGAACTGGACTCAACACCCCCTATTCACCGCACAAGAATATATCTGACTAGTAAGAATCTTCAAACCTATGTATTGATATCTCTCTGTAAGTGAGTCAAGGGGGTGTAAAGCGGCATAAACACAGCCGTGAAAAGCAGCTAAACCCCATTATAAAAATAAGTTACTTTTCAAAACCCGTGAAACAAAGACAGTGAAAGAGAGAGAAATTCTTACAAAATTCGTTCAGGGGCTGTGATGCAACCTGGATTGACCATATCTAGACCCACAGCTGATTGAGACATAAGGGTGGACACTCTTGGGGCTGAGAGGTTCGGTGAGGTTGGGTGAGCCAACGCAGACCCTTTCAAGTAATACTGCATGGTACCCATCCCATGGGTCCCAAATCTCCAGGTTCAAGGGCATCTTCCTACGTCGAAAACAGGCATGAGAAACCCAGAAGATGGTACACCGTGTGATCGGGAAAGGTTTCTAAAACGCACCTCATTTCTCATCTCCTTTGCTCGGGTTCGCCATTCCAGCCGATTTACTAGCCATCTCCCTCCTTGGAGAATCAGCACCTTTAACCTCCTGTTCCGTACAGGTTGCAATTTGTCCTGAGGATGAACGGGAAGAGGGGGAACCAATGAGAGACTAGCTCTAGGTGTTGGGACAGGCACAGGTCACTCTATTTTCCCATCAGGAAGAAGAATTAAGCACAAGCTCAGCCTGCCCCCCAGAACCAGAAGAGAGCCTGAAGCAATCTTGCGCTTTTGCGGCCAGCTCCCAAAAAAGCGAGTTGAAAAATGGAGCTCAGGGGCACTGCAATTCACAAACCTGCAGAGTTTTAAATGATACCTCTCGTCCACAAATATATTAAGGGAAGGCAACGAAGAGGCTTTGAAAGCAAGGCAGAATTGCAGGAAACAGATTTCAGGAGGTAGATTCGAATCGCCTTGAAAGCACATGAAAAGCGGCAAAACGTGGACAATGATGCCCTTTGCCAAAAAGGGCGTATGCGTTTTTTCCTGAATATATTCAGGAAAAAACGCATACGCCCTTTTTGGCCAACAAAGCAACCTGGAAAGGCCAATCAGCGCTCCAAAGAAGTCTCGCTTCCAAGCGGGCAAAAGGGCCATGGGGAAAAAAGTGTCCAAACCAGAAATGCAGGACCGGCCATGGAGAAATGGGAGCCTTGCTACGCTGATGGGTGGGATGTAAATTGCCAACAGCCACTCTGGAGAAGTGTACGGTGTGTTCTGAAACATCTAAAAAACAGAGCTTGGAGAGCATAGGGCACTTCCACTCATGGCCGTATAAATTGGGAAAACTAAAAATCAGCAAGACACAGGCACCCCAAAGTTTAGGGCTGCTCTGTGGACAAGAACCCCCACTTCATTACACCTTAAATATCCTAGGAAAGAGAAAAATGGATAAAGAAGTTGTGGTCCTCATGTACAATGGAATATCACTCAGCCATGAAATCAACGTCATAAGGCTAGTAGCAGCACGATGAGTGGATTTAGGTACGACGATTCTAAGTGAAATAAGTCACACAGAAAAAGACACTTATCATAAGATATCACTTCTAGAGGGAATGTAAAAACCGCTACACTTGAACTGAATTGCAAAACAGAACAGAGTCCCACGTTTAGGAAACACACTATGGCTGCTGAACGGGAAAGGTGAGGTGGGGTGATGCATAAATCAAGGGTTTCAAATTAGCTCCGATACCGTTCCATAAACCCAATATGTAAGAGACAAGACCTATTCCTTTTTCAGTGAACTGGACCCAACACCCCCTATTCACCGCACAAGAATATATCTGACTAGTAAGAATCTTCAAACCTATGTATTGATATCTCTCTGTAAGTGAGTCAAGGGGGTGTAAAGCGGCATAAACACAGCCGTGAAAAGCAGCTAAACCCCATTATAAAAATAAATTACTTTTCAAAACCCGTGAAACAAAGACAGTGAAAGAGAGAGAAATTCTTACAAAATTCGTTCAGGGGCTGTGATGCAACCTGGATTGACCATATCTAGACCCACAGCTGATTGAGACATAAAGGTGGACACTCTTGGGGCTGAGAGGTTCGGTGAGGTTGGGTGAGACAACGCAGACCCTTTCAAGTAATACTGCATGGTACCCATCCCATGGGTCCCAAATCTCCAGGTTCAAGGGCATCTTCCTACGTCGAAAACAGGCATGAGAAACCCAGAAGATGGTACACCGTGTGATCGGGAAAGGTTTCTAAAACGCACCTCATTTCTCATCTCCTTTGCTCGGGTTCGCCATTCCAGCCGATTTACTAGCCATCTCCCTCCTTGGAGAATCAGCACCTTTAACCTCCTGTTCCGTACAGGTTGCAATTTGTCCTGAGGATGAAGGGGAAGAGGGGGAACCAATGAGAGACTAGCTCTAGGTGTTGGGACAGGCACAGGTCACTCTATTTTCCCATCAGGAAGAAGAATTAAGCACAAGCTCAGCCTGCCCCACAGAACCAGAAGAGGGCCTGAAGCAATCCTGCGCTTTTGCGGCCAGCTCCCAAAAAAGCGAGTTGAAAAATGGAGCTCAGGGGCACTGCAATTCACAGACCTGCAGAGTTTTAAATGATACCTCTCGTCCACAAATATATTAAGGGAAGGCAACGAAGAGGCTTTGAAAGCAAGGCAGAATTGCAGGAAACAGATTTCAGGAGGTAGATTCGAATCGCCTTGAAAGCACATGAAAAGCGGCAAAACGTGGACAATGATGCCCTTGGCCAAAAAGGGCGTATGCGTTTTTTCCTGAATATATTCAGGAAAAAACGCATACGCCCTTTTTGGCCAACCAAGCAACCTGGAAAGGCCAATCAGCGCTCCAAAGAAATCTCGCTTCCCAGCGGGCAAAAGGGCCATACGGAAAAAAGTGTCCAAACCAGAAATGCAGGACCGGCCATGGAGAAATGGGAGCCTTGCTACGCTGATGGGTGGGATGTAAATTGCCAACAGCCACTCTGGAGAAGTGTACGGTGTGTTCTGAAACATCTAAAAAACACAGCTTGGAGAGCATAGGGCACTTCCACTCATGGGCGTATAAATTGGGAAAACTAAAAATCAGTAAGACACAGGCACCCCAAAGTTTAGGGCTGCTCTGTGGACAAGAACCCCCACTTCATTACACCTTAAGTATCCTAGGAAAGAGAAAAATGGATAAAGAAGTTGTGGTCCTCATGTACAATGGAATATCACTCAGCCATGAAATCAACGTCATAAGGCTAGTAGCAGCACGATGAGTGGATTTAGGTACGACGATTCTAAGTGAAATAAGTCACACAGAAAAAGACACTTATCATAAGATATCACTTCTAGAGGGAATGTAAAAACCGCTACACTTGAACTGAATTGCAAAACAGAACAGAGTCCCACGTTTAGGAAACACACTATGGCTGCTGAACGGGAAAGGTGAGGTGGGGTGATGCATAAAACAAGGGTTTCAAATTAGCTCCGATACCGTTCCATAAACCCAATATGTAAGAGACAAGACCTATTCCTTTTTCAGTGAACTGGACTCAACACCCCCTATTCACCGCACAAGAATATATCTGACTAGTAAGAATCTTCAAACCTATGTATTGATATCTCTCTGTAAGTGAGTCAAGGGGGTGTAAAGCGGCATAAACACAGCCGTGAAAAGCAGCTAAACCCCATTATAAAAATAAATTACTTTTCAAAACCCGTGAAACAAAGACAGTGAAAGAGAGAGAAATTCTTACAAAATTCGTTCAGGGGCTGTGATGCAACCTGGATTGACCATATCTAGACCCACAGCTGATTGAGACATAAGGGTGGACACTCTTGGGGCTGAGAGGTTCGGTGAGGTTGGGTGAGCCAACGCAGACCCTTTCAAGTAATACTGCATGGTACCCATCCCATGGGTCCCAAATCTCCAGGTTCAAGGGCATCTTCCTACGTCGAAAACAGGCATGAGAAACCCAGAAGATGGTACACCGTGTGATCGGGAAAGGTTTCTAAAACGCACCTCATTTCTCATCTCCTTTGCTCGGGTTCGCCATTCCAGCCGATTTACTAGCCATCTCCCTCCTTGGAGAATCAGCACCTTTAACCTCCTGTTCCGTACAGGTTGCAATTTGTCCTGAGGATGAAGGGGAAGAGGGGGAACCAATGAGAGACTAGCTCTAGGTGTTGGGACAGGCACAGGTCACTCTATTTTCCCATCAGGAAGAAGAATTAAGCACAAGCTCAGCCTGCCCCCCAGAACCAGAAGAGGGCCTGAAGCAATCCTGCGCTTTTGCGGCCAGCTCCCAAAAAAGCGAGTTGAAAAATGGAGCTCAGGGGCACTGCAATTCACAAACCTGCAGAGTTTTAAATGATACCTCTCGTCCACAAATATATTAAGGGAAGGCAACGAAGAGGCTTTGAAAGCAAGGCAGAATTGCAGGAAACAGATTTCAGGAGGTAGATTCGAATCGCCTTGAAAGCACATGAAAAGCGGCAAAACGTGGACAATGATGCCCTTGGCCAAAAAGGGCGTATGCGTTTTTTCCTGAATATATTCAGGAAAAAACGCATACGCCCTTTTTGGCCAACCAAGCAACCTGGAAAGGCCAATTAGCGCTCCAAAGAAGTCTCGCTTCCCAGCGGGCAAAAGGGCCATGGGGAAAAAAGTGTCCAAACCAGAAATGCAGGACCGGCCATGGAGAAATGGGAGCCTTGCTACGCTGATGGGTGGGATGTAAATTGCCAACAGCCACTCTGGAGAAGTGTACGGTGTGTTCTGAAACATCTAAAAAACACAGCTTGGAGAGCATAGGGCACTTCCACTCATGGGCGTATAAATTGGGAAAACTAAAAATCAGCAAGACACAGGCACCCCAACGTTTAGGGCTGCTCTGTGGACAAGAACCCCCACTTCATTACACCTTAAATATCCTAGGAAAGAGAAAAATGGATAAAGAAGTTGTGGTCCTCATGTACAATGGAATATCACTCAGCCATGAAATCAACGTCATAAGGCTAGTAGCAGCACGATGAGTGGATTTAGGTACGACGATTCTAAGTGAAATAAGTCACACAGAAAAAGACACTTATCATAATATATCACTTCTAGAGGGAATGTAAAAACCGCTACACTTGAACTGAATTGCAAAACAGAACAGAGTCCCACGTTTAGGAAACACACTATGGCTGCTGAACGGGAAAGGTGAGGTGGGGTGATGCATAAAACAAGGGTTTCAAATTAGCTCAGATACCGTTCCATAAACCCAATATGTAAGAGACAAGACCTATTCCTTTTTCAGTGAACTGGACTCAACACCCCCTATTCACCACACAAGAATATATCTGACTAGTAAGAATCTTCAAACCTATGTATTGATATCTCTCTGTAAGTGAGTCAAGGGGGTGTAAAGCGGCATAAACACAGCCGTGAAAAGCAGCTAAACCCCATTATAAAAATAAATTACTTTTCAAAACCCGTGAAACAAAGACAGTGAAAGAGAGAGAAATTCTTACAAAATTCGTTCAGGGGCTGTGATGCAACCTGGATTGACCATATCTAGACCCACAGCTGATTGAGACATAAGGGTGGACACTCTTGGGGCTGAGAGGTTCGGTGAGGTTGGGTGAGCCAACGCAGACCCTTTCAAGTAATACTGCATGGTACCCATCCCATGGGTCCCAAATCTCCAGGTTCAAGGGCATCTTCCTACGTCGAAAACAGGCATGAGAAACCCAGAAGATGGTACACCGTGTGATCGGGAAAGGTTTCTAAAACGCACCTCATTTCTCATCTCCTTTGCTCGGGTTCGCCATTCCAGCCGATTTACTAGCCATCTCCCTCCTTGGAGAATCAGCACCTTTAACCTCCTGTTCCGTACAGGTTGCAATTTGTCCTGAGGATGAACGGGAAGAGGGGGAACCAATGAGAGACTAGCTCTAGGTGTTGGGACAGGCACAGGTCACTCTATTTTCCCATCAGGAAGAAGAATTAAGCACAAGCTCAGCCTGCCCCCCAAAACCAGAAGAGGGCCTGAAGCAATCCTGCGCTTTTGCGGCCAGCTCCCAAAAAAGCGAGTTGAAAAATGGAGCTCAGGGGCACTGCAATTCACAAACCTGCAGAGTTTTAAATGATACCTCTCGTCCACAAATATATTAAGGGAAGGCAACGAAGAGGCTTTGAAAGCAAGGCAGAATTGCAGGAAACAGATTTCAGGAGGTAGATTCGAATCGCCTTGAAAGCACATGAAAAGCGGCAAAACGTGGACAATGATGCCCTTGGCCAAAAAGGGCGTATGCGTTTTTTCCTGAATATATTCAGGAAAAAACGCATACGCCCTTTTTGGCCAACCAAGCAACCTGGAAAGGCCAATCAGCGCTCCAAAGAAGTCTCGCTTCCCAGCGGGCAAAAGGGCCATGCGGAAAAAAGTGTCCAAACCAGAAATGCAGGACCGGCCATGGAGAAATGGGAGCCTTGCTACGCTGATGGGTGGGATGTAAATTGCCAACAGCCACTCTGGAGAAGTGTACGGTGTGTTCTGAAACATCTAAAAAACACAGCTTGGAGAGCATAGGGCACTTCCACTCATGGGCGTATAAATTGGGAAAACTAAAAATCAGCAAGACACAGGCACCCCAAAGTTTAGGGCTGCTCTGTGGACAAGAACCCCCACTTCATTACACCTTAAATATCCTAGGAAAGAGAAAAATGGATAAAGAAGTTGTGGTCCTCATGTACAATGGAATATCACTCAGCCATGAAATCAACGTCATAAGGCTAGTAGCAGCACGATGAGTGGATTTAGGTACGACGATTCTAAGTGAAATAAGTCACACAGAAAAAGACACTTATCATAAGATATCACTTCTAGAGGGAATGTAAAAACCGCTACACTTGAACTGAATTGCAAAACAGAACAGAGTCCCACGTTTAGGAAACACACTATGGCTGCTGAACGGGAAAGGTGAGGTGGGGTGATGCATAAAACAAGGGTTTCAAATTAGCTCCGATACCGTTCCATAAACCCAATATGTAAGAGACAAGACCTATTCCTTTTTCAGTGAACTGGACTCAACACCCCCTATTCACCGCACAAGAATATATCTGACTAGTAAGAATCTTCAAACCTATGTATTGATATCTCTCTGTAAGTGAGTCAAGGGGGTGTAAAGCGGCATAAACACAGCCGTGAAAAGCAGCTAAACCCCATTATAAAAATAAATTACTTTTCAAAACCCGTGAAACAAAGACAGTGAAAGAGAGAGAAATTCTTACAAAATTCGTTCAGGGGCTGTGATGCAACCTGGATTGACCATATCTAGACCCACAGCTGATTGAGACATAAGGGTGGACACTCTTGGGGCTGAGAGGTTCGGTGAGGTTGGGTGAGCCAACGCAGACCCTTTCAAGTAATACTGCATGGTACCCATCCCATGGGTCCCAAATCTCCAGGTTCAAGGGCATCTTCCTACGTCGAAAACAGGCATGAGAAACCCAGAAGATGGTACACCGTGTGATCGGGAAAGGTTTCTAAAACGCACCTCATTTCTCATCTCCTTTGCTCGGGTTCGCCATTCCAGCCGATTTACTAGCCATCTCCCTCCTTGGAGAATCAGCACCTTTAACCTCCTGTTCCGTACAGGTTGCAATTTGTCCTGAGGATGAAGGGGAAGAGGGGGAACCAATGAGAGACTAGCTCTAGGTGTTGGGACAGGCACAGGTCACTCTATTTTCCCATCAGGAAGAAGAATTAAGCACAAGCTCAGCCTGCCCCCCAGAACCAGAAGAGGGCCTGAAGCAATCCTGCGCTTTTGCGGCCAGCTCCCAAAAAAGCGAGTTGAAAAATGGAGCTCAGGGGCACTGCAATTCACAAACCTGCAGAGTTTTAAATGATACCTCTCGTCCACAAATATATTAAGGGAAGGCAACGAAGAGGCTTTGAAAGCAAGGCAGAATTGCAGGAAACAGATTTCAGGAGGTAGATTCGAATCGCCTTGAAAGCACATGAAAAGCGGCAAAACGTGGACAATGATGCCCTTGGCCAAAAAGGGCGTATGCGTTTTTTCCTGAATATATTCAGGAAAAAACGCATACGCCCTTTTTGGCCAACCAAGCAACCTGGAAAGGCCAATCAGCGCTCCAAAGAAGTCTCGCTTCCCAGCGGGCAAAAGGGCCATGGGGAAAAAAGTGTCCAAACCAGAAATGCAGGACCGGCCATGGAGAAATGGGAGCCTTGCTACGCTGATGGGTGGGATGTAAATTGCCAACAGCCACTCTGGAGAAGTGTACGGTGTGTTCTGAAACATCTAAAAAACACAGCTTGGAGAGCATAGGGCACTTCCACTCATGGGCGTATAAATTGGGAAAACTAAAAATCAGCAAGACACAGGCACCCCAACGTTTAGGGCTGCTCTGTGGACAAGAACCCCCACTTCATTACACCTTAAATATCCTAGGAAAGAGAAAAATGGATAAAGAAGTTGTGGTCCTCATGTACAATGGAATATCACTCAGCCATGAAATCAACGTCATAAGGCTAGTAGCAGCACGATGAGTGGATTTAGGTACGACGATTCTAAGTGAAATAAGTCACACAGAAAAAGACACTTATCATAATATATCACTTCTAGAGGGAATGTAAAAACCGCTACACTTGAACTGAATTGCAAAACAGAACAGAGTCCCACGTTTAGGAAACACACTATGGCTGCTGAACGGGAAAGGTGAGGTGGGGTGATGCATAAAACAAGGGTTTCAAATTAGCTCAGATACCGTTCCATAAACCCAATATGTAAGAGACAAGACCTATTCCTTTTTCAGTGAACTGGACTCAACACCCCCTATTCACCACACAAGAATATATCTGACTAGTAAGAATCTTCAAACCTATGTATTGATATCTCTCTGTAAGTGAGTCAAGGGGGTGTAAAGCGGCATAAACACAGCCGTGAAAAGCAGCTAAACCCCATTATAAAAATAAATTACTTTTCAAAACCCGTGAAACAAAGACAGTGAAAGAGAGAGAAATTCTTACAAAATTCGTTCAGGGGCTGTGATGCAACCTGGATTGACCATATCTAGACCCACAGCTGATTGAGACATAAGGGTGGACACTCTTGGGGCTGAGAGGTTCGGTGAGGTTGGGTGAGCCAACGCAGACCCTTTCAAGTAATACTGCATGGTACCCATCCCATGGGTCCCAAATCTCCAGGTTCAAGGGCATCTTCCTACGTCGAAAACAGGCATGAGAAACCCAGAAGATGGTACACCGTGTGATCGGGAAACGTTTCTAAAACGCACCTCATTTCTCATCTCCTTTGCTCGGGTTCGCCATTCCAGCCGATTTACTAGCCATCTCCCTCCTTGGAGAATCAGCACCTTTAACCTCCTGTTCCGTACAGGTTGCAATTTGTCCTGAGGATGAACGGGAAGAGGGGGAACCAATGAGAGACTAGCTCTAGGTGTTGGGACAGGCACAGGTCACTCTATTTTCCCATCAGGAAGAAGAATTAAGCACAAGCTCAGCCTGCCCCCCAAAACCAGAAGAGGGCCTGAAGCAATCCTGCGCTTTTGCGGCCAGCTCCCAAAAAAGCGAGTTGAAAAATGGAGCTCAGGGGCACTGCAATTCACAAACCTGCAGAGTTTTAAATGATACCTCTCGTCCACAAATATATTAAGGGAAGGCAACGAAGAGGCTTTGAAAGCAAGGCAGAATTGCAGGAAACAGATTTCAGGAGGTAGATTCGAATCGCCTTGAAAGCACATGAAAAGCGGCAAAACGTGGACAATGATGCCCTTGGCCAAAAAGGGCGTATGCGTTTTTTCCTGAATATATTCAGGAAAAAACGCATACGCCCTTTTTGGCCAACCAAGCAACCTGGAAAGGCCAATCAGCGCTCCAAAGAAGTCTCGCTTCCCAGCGGGCAAAAGGGCCATGCGGAAAAAAGTGTCCAAACCAGAAATGCAGGACCGGCCATGGAGAAATGGGAGCCTTGCTACGCTGATGGGTGGGATGTAAATTGCCAACAGCCACTCTGGAGAAGTGTACGGTGTGTTCTGAAACATCTAAAAAACACAGCTTGGAGAGCATAGGGCACTTCCACTCATGGGCGTATAAATTGGGAAAACTAAAAATCAGCAAGACACAGGCACCCCAAAGTTTAGGGCTGCTCTGTGGACAAGAACCCCCACTTCATTACACCTTAAATATCCTAGGAAAGAGAAAAATGGATAAAGAAGTTGTGGTCCTCATGTACAATGGAATATCACTCAGCCATGAAATCAACGTCATAAGGCTAGTAGCAGCACGATGAGTGGATTTAGGTACGACGATTCTAAGTGAAATAAGTCACACAGAAAAAGACACTTATCATAAGATATCACTTCTAGAGGGAATGTAAAAACCGCTACACTTGAACTGAATTGCAAAACAGAACAGAGTCCCACGTTTAGGAAACACACTATGGCTGCTGAACGGGAAAGGTGAGGTGGGGTGATGCATAAAACAAGGGTTTCAAATTAGCTCCGATACCGTTCCATAAACCCAATATGTAAGAGACAAGACCTATTCCTTTTTCAGTGAACTGGACTCAACACCCCCTATTCACCGCACAAGAATATATCTGACTAGTAAGAATCTTCAAACCTATGTATTGATATCTCTCTGTAAGTGAGTCAAGGGGGTGTAAAGCGGCATAAACACAGCCGTGAAAAGCAGCTAAACCCCATTATAAAAATAAGTTACTTTTCAAAACCCGTGAAACAAAGACAGTGAAAGAGAGAGAAATTCTTACAAAATTCGTTCAGGGGCTGTGATGCAACCTGGATTGACCATATCTAGACCCACAGCTGATTGAGACATAAGGGTGGACACTCTTGGGGCTGAGAGGTTCGGTGAGGTTGGGTGAGCCAACGCAGACCCTTTCAAGTAATACTGCATGGTACCCATCCCATGGGTCCCAAATCTCCAGGTTCAAGGGCATCTTCCTACGTCGAAAACAGGCATGAGAAACCCAGAAGATGGTACACCGTGTGATCGGGAAAGGTTTCTAAAACGCACCTCATTTCTCATCTCCTTTGCTCGGGTTCGCCATTCCAGCCGATTTACTAGCCATCTCCCTCCTTGGAGAATCAGCACCTTTAACCTCCTGTTCCGTACAGGTTGCAATTTGTCCTGAGGATGAACGGGAAGAGGGGGAACCAATGAGAGACTAGCTCTAGGTGTTGGGACAGGCACAGGTCACTCTATTTTCCCATCAGGAAGAAGAATTAAGCACAAGCTCAGCCTGCCCCCCAGAACCAGAAGAGAGCCTGAAGCAATCTTGCGCTTTTGCGGCCAGCTCCCAAAAAAGCGAGTTGAAAAATGGAGCTCAGGGGCACTGCAATTCACAAACCTGCAGAGTTTTAAATGATACCTCTCGTCCACAAATATATTAAGGGAAGGCAACGAAGAGGCTTTGAAAGCAAGGCAGAATTGCAGGAAACAGATTTCAGGAGGTAGATTCGAATCGCCTTGAAAGCACATGAAAAGCGGCAAAACGTGGACAATGATGCCCTTGGCCAAAAAGGGCGTATGCGTTTTTTCCTGAATATATTCAGGAAAAAACGCATACGCCCTTTTTGGCCAACCAAGCAACCTGGAAAGGCCAATCAGCGCTCCAAAGAAGTCTCGCTTCCCAGCGGGCAAAAGGGCCATGGGGAAAAAAGTGTCCAAACCAGAAATGCAGGACCGGCCATGGAGAAATGGGAGCCTTGCTACGCTGATGGGTGGGATGTAAATTGCCAACAGGCACTCCGGAGAAGTGTACGGTGTGTTCTGAAACATCTAAAAACACAGCTTGGAGAACATAGGGCACTTCCACTCATGGGCGTATAAATTGGGAAAACTAAAAATCAGCAAGACACAGGCACCCCAAAGTTTAGGGCTGCTCTGTGGACAAGAACCCCCACTTCATTACACCTTAAATATCCTAGGAAAGAGAAAAATGGATAAAGAAGTTGTGGTCCTCATGTACAATGGAATATCACTCAGCCATGAAATCAACGTCATAAGGCTAGTAGCAGCACGATGAGTGGATTTAGGTACGACGATTCTAAGTGAAATAAGTCACACAGAAAAAGACACTTATCATAAGATATCACTTCTAGAGGGAATGTAAAAACCGCTACACTTGAACTGAATTGCAAAACAGAACAGAGTCACACGTTTAGGAAACACACTATGGCTGCTGAACGGGAAAGGTGAGGTGGGGTGATGCATAAAACAAGGGTTTCAAATTAGCTCAGATACCGTTCCATAAACCCAATATGTAAGAGACAAGACCTATTCCTTGCTCAGTGAACTGGACTCAACACCCCCTATTCACCGCACAAGAATATATCTGACTAGTAAGAATCTTCAAACCTATATATTGATATCTCTCTGTAAGTGAGTCAAGGGGGTGTAAAGCGGCATAAACACAGCCGTGAAAAGCAGCTAAACCCCATTATAAAAATAAATTACTTTTCAAAACCCGTGAAACAAAGACAGTGAAAGAGAGAGAAATTCTTCCAAAATTCGTTCAGGGGCTGTGATGCAACCTGGATTGACCATATCTAGACCCACAGCTGATTGAGACATAAGGGTGGACACTCTTGGGGCTGAGAGGTTCGGTGAGGTTGGGTGAGCCAACGCAGACCCTTTCAAGTAATACTGCATGGTACCCATCCCATGGGTCCCAAATCTCCAGGTTCAAGGGCATCTTCCTACGTCGAAAACAGGCATGAGAAACCCAGAAGATGGTACACCGTGTGATCGGGAAAGGTTTCTAAAACGTACCTCATTTCTCATCTCCTTTGCTCGGGTTCGCCATTCCAGCCGATTTACTAGCCATCTCCCTCCTTGGAGAATCAGCACCTTTAACCTCCTGTTCCGTACAGGTTGCAATTTGTCCTGAGGATGAAGGGGAAGAGGGGGAACCAATGAGAGACTAGCTCTAGGTGTTGGGACAGGCACAGGTCACTCTATTTTCCCATCAGGAAGAAGAATTAAGCACAAGCTCAGCCTGCCCCCCAGAACCAGAAGAGGGCCTGAAGCAATCCTGCGCTTTTGCGGCCAGCTCCCAAAAAAGCGAGTTGAAAAATGGAGCTCAGGGGCACTGCAATTCACAAACCTGCAGAGTTTTAAATGATACCTCTCGTCCACAAATATATTAAGGGAAGGCAACGAAGAGGCTTTGAAAGCAAGGCAGAATTGCAGGAAACAGATTTCAGGAGGTAGATTCGAATCGCCTTGAAAGCACATGAAAAGCGGCAAAACGTGGACAATGATGCCCTTGGCCAAAAAGGGCGTATGCGTTTTTTCCTGAATATATTCAGGAAAAAACGCATACGCCCTTTTTGGCCAACCAAGCAACCTGGAAAGGCCAATCAGCGCTCCAAAGAAGTCTCGCTTCCCAGCGGGCAAAAGGGCCATGGGGAAAAAAGTGTCCAAACCAGAAATGCAGGACCGGCCATGGAGAAATGGGAGCCTTGCTACGCTGATGGGTGGGATGTAAATTGCCAACAGCCACTCTGGAGAAGTGTACGGTGTGTTCTGAAACATCTAAAAAACACAGCTTGGAGAGCATAGGGCACTTCCACTCATGGGCGTATAAATTGGGAAAACTAAAAATCAGCAAGACACAGGCACCCCAACGTTTAGGGCTGCTCTGTGGACAAGAACCCCCACTTCATTACACCTTAAATATCCTAGGAAAGAGAAAAATGGATAAAGAAGTTGTGGTCCTCATGTACAATGGAATATCACTCAGCCATGAAATCAACGTCATAAGGCTAGTAGCAGCACGATGAGTGGATTTAGGTACGACGATTCTAAGTGAAATAAGTCACACAGAAAAAGACACTTATCATAATATATCACTTCTAGAGGGAATGTAAAAACCGCTACACTTGAACTGAATTGCAAAACAGAACAGAGTCCCACGTTTAGGAAACACACTATGGCTGCTGAACGGGAAAGGTGAGGTGGGGTGATGCATAAAACAAGGGTTTCAAATTAGCTCAGATACCGTTCCATAAACCCAATATGTAAGAGACAAGACCTATTCCTTTTTCAGTGAACTGGACTCAACACCCCCTATTCACCACACAAGAATATATCTGACTAGTAAGAATCTTCAAACCTATGTATTGATATCTCTCTGTAAGTGAGTCAAGGGGGTGTAAAGCGGCATAAACACAGCCGTGAAAAGCAGCTAAACCCCATTATAAAAATAAATTACTTTTCAAAACCCGTGAAACAAAGACAGTGAAAGAGAGAGAAATTCTTACAAAATTCGTTCAGGGGCTGTGATGCAACCTGGATTGACCATATCTAGACCCACAGCTGATTGAGACATAAGGGTGGACACTCTTGGGGCTGAGAGGTTCGGTGAGGTTGGGTGAGCCAACGCAGACCCTTTCAAGTAATACTGCATGGTACCCATCCCATGGGTCCCAAATCTCCAGGTTCAAGGGCATCTTCCTACGTCGAAAACAGGCATGAGAAACCCAGAAGATGGTACACCGTGTGATCGGGAAACGTTTCTAAAACGCACCTCATTTCTCATCTCCTTTGCTCGGGTTCGCCATTCCAGCCGATTTACTAGCCATCTCCCTCCTTGGAGAATCAGCACCTTTAACCTCCTGTTCCGTACAGGTTGCAATTTGTCCTGAGGATGAACGGGAAGAGGGGGAACCAATGAGAGACTAGCTCTAGGTGTTGGGACAGGCACAGGTCACTCTATTTTCCCATCAGGAAGAAGAATTAAGCACAAGCTCAGCCTGCCCCCCAAAACCAGAAGAGGGCCTGAAGCAATCCTGCGCTTTTGCGGCCAGCTCCCAAAAAAGCGAGTTGAAAAATGGAGCTCAGGGGCACTGCAATTCACAAACCTGCAGAGTTTTAAATGATACCTCTCGTCCACAAATATATTAAGGGAAGGCAACGAAGAGGCTTTGAAAGCAAGGCAGAATTGCAGGAAACAGATTTCAGGAGGTAGATTCGAATCGCCTTGAAAGCACATGAAAAGCGGCAAAACGTGGACAATGATGCCCTTGGCCAAAAAGGGCGTATGCGTTTTTTCCTGAATATATTCAGGAAAAAACGCATACGCCCTTTTTGGCCAACCAAGCAACCTGGAAAGGCCAATCAGCGCTCCAAAGAAGTCTCGCTTCCCAGCGGGCAAAAGGGCCATGCGGAAAAAAGTGTCCAAACCAGAAATGCAGGACCGGCCATGGAGAAATGGGAGCCTTGCTACGCTGATGGGTGGGATGTAAATTGCCAACAGCCACTCTGGAGAAGTGTACGGTGTGTTCTGAAACATCTAAAAAACACAGCTTGGAGAGCATAGGGCACTTCCACTCATGGGCGTATAAATTGGGAAAACTAAAAATCAGCAAGACACAGGCACCCCAAAGTTTAGGGCTGCTCTGTGGACAAGAACCCCCACTTCATTACACCTTAAATATCCTAGGAAAGAGAAAAATGGATAAAGAAGTTGTGGTCCTCATGTACAATGGAATATCACTCAGCCATGAAATCAACGTCATAAGGCTAGTAGCAGCACGATGAGTGGATTTAGGTACGACGATTCTAAGTGAAATAAGTCACACAGAAAAAGACACTTATCATAAGATATCACTTCTAGAGGGAATGTAAAAACCGCTACACTTGAACTGAATTGCAAAACAGAACAGAGTCCCACGTTTAGGAAACACACTATGGCTGCTGAACGGGAAAGGTGAGGTGGGGTGATGCATAAAACAAGGGTTTCAAATTAGCTCCGATACCGTTCCATAAACCCAATATGTAAGAGACAAGACCTATTCCTTTTTCAGTGAACTGGACTCAACACCCCCTATTCACCGCACAAGAATATATCTGACTAGTAAGAATCTTCAAACCTATGTATTGATATCTCTCTGTAAGTGAGTCAAGGGGGTGTAAAGCGGCATAAACACAGCCGTGAAAAGCAGCTAAACCCCATTATAAAAATAAGTTACTTTTCAAAACCCGTGAAACAAAGACAGTGAAAGAGAGAGAAATTCTTACAAAATTCGTTCAGGGGCTGTGATGCAACCTGGATTGACCATATCTAGACCCACAGCTGATTGAGACATAAGGGTGGACACTCTTGGGGCTGAGAGGTTCGGTGAGGTTGGGTGAGCCAACGCAGACCCTTTCAAGTAATACTGCATGGTACCCATCCCATGGGTCCCAAATCTCCAGGTTCAAGGGCATCTTCCTACGTCGAAAACAGGCATGAGAAACCCAGAAGATGGTACACCGTGTGATCGGGAAAGGTTTCTAAAACGCACCTCATTTCTCATCTCCTTTGCTCGGGTTCGCCATTCCAGCCGATTTACTAGCCATCTCCCTCCTTGGAGAATCAGCACCTTTAACCTCCTGTTCCGTACAGGTTGCAATTTGTCCTGAGGATGAACGGGAAGAGGGGGAACCAATGAGAGACTAGCTCTAGGTGTTGGGACAGGCACAGGTCACTCTATTTTCCCATCAGGAAGAAGAATTAAGCACAAGCTCAGCCTGCCCCCCAGAACCAGAAGAGAGCCTGAAGCAATCTTGCGCTTTTGCGGCCAGCTCCCAAAAAAGCGAGTTGAAAAATGGAGCTCAGGGGCACTGCAATTCACAAACCTGCAGAGTTTTAAATGATACCTCTCGTCCACAAATATATTAAGGGAAGGCAACGAAGAGGCTTTGAAAGCAAGGCAGAATTGCAGGAAACAGATTTCAGGAGGTAGATTCGAATCGCCTTGAAAGCACATGAAAAGCGGCAAAACGTGGACAATGATGCCCTTGGCCAAAAAGGGCGTATGCGTTTTTTCCTGAATATATTCAGGAAAAAACGCATACGCCCTTTTTGGCCAACCAAGCAACCTGGAAAGGCCAATCAGCGCTCCAAAGAAGTCTCGCTTCCCAGCGGGCAAAAGGGCCATGGGGAAAAAAGTGTCCAAACCAGAAATGCAGGACCGGCCATGGAGAAATGGGAGCCTTGCTACGCTGATGGGTGGGATGTAAATTGCCAACAGGCACTCCGGAGAAGTGTACGGTGTGTTCTGAAACATCTAAAAACACAGCTTGGAGAACATAGGGCACTTCCACTCATGGGCGTATAAATTGGGAAAACTAAAAATCAGCAAGACACAGGCACCCCAAAGTTTAGGGCTGCTCTGTGGACAAGAACCCCCACTTCATTACACCTTAAATATCCTAGGAAAGAGAAAAATGGATAAAGAAGTTGTGGTCCTCATGTACAATGGAATATCACTCAGCCATGAAATCAACGTCATAAGGCTAGTAGCAGCACGATGAGTGGATTTAGGTACGACGATTCTAAGTGAAATAAGTCACACAGAAAAAGACACTTATCATAAGATATCACTTCTAGAGGGAATGTAAAAACCGCTACACTTGAACTGAATTGCAAAACAGAACAGAGTCACACGTTTAGGAAACACACTATGGCTGCTGAACGGGAAAGGTGAGGTGGGGTGATGCATAAAACAAGGGTTTCAAATTAGCTCAGATACCGTTCCATAAACCCAATATGTAAGAGACAAGACCTATTCCTTGCTCAGTGAACTGGACTCAACACCCCCTATTCACCGCACAAGAATATATCTGACTAGTAAGAATCTTCAAACCTATATATTGATATCTCTCTGTAAGTGAGTCAAGGGGGTGTAAAGCGGCATAAACACAGCCGTGAAAAGCAGCTAAACCCCATTATAAAAATAAATTACTTTTCAAAACCCGTGAAACAAAGACAGTGAAAGAGAGAGAAATTCTTCCAAAATTCGTTCAGGGGCTGTGATGCAACCTGGATTGACCATATCTAGACCCACAGCTGATTGAGACATAAGGGTGGACACTCTTGGGGCTGAGAGGTTCGGTGAGGTTGGGTGAGCCAACGCAGACCCTTTCAAGTAATACTGCATGGTACCCATCCCATGGGTCCCAAATCTCCAGGTTCAAGGGCATCTTCCTACGTCGAAAACAGGCATGAGAAACCCAGAAGATGGTACACCGTGTGATCGGGAAAGGTTTCTAAAACGTACCTCATTTCTCATCTCCTTTGCTCGGGTTCGCCATTCCAGCCGATTTACTAGCCATCTCCCTCCTTGGAGAATCAGCACCTTTAACCTCCTGTTCCGTACAGGTTGCAATTTGTCCTGAGGATGAAGGGGAAGAGGGGGAACCAATGAGAGACTAGCTCTAGGTGTTGGGACAGGCACAGGTCACTCTATTTTCCCATCAGGAAGAAGAATTAAGCACAAGCTCAGCCTGCCCCCCAGAACCAGAAGAGGGCCTGAAGCAATCCTGCGCTTTTGCGGCCAGCTCCCAAAAAAGCGAGTTGAAAAATGGAGCTCAGGGGCACTGCAATTCACAAACCTGCAGAGTTTTAAATGATACCTCTCGTCCACAAATATATTAAGGGAAGGCAACGAAGAGGCTTTGAAAGCAAGGCAGAATTGCAGGAAACAGATTTCAGGAGGTAGATTCGAATCGCCTTGAAAGCACATGAAAAGCGGCAAAACGTGGACAATGATGCCCTTGGCCAAAAAGGGCGTATGCGTTTTTTCCTGAATATATTCAGGAAAAAACGCATACGCCCTTTTTGGCCAACCAAGCAACCTGGAAAGGCCAATCAGCGCTCCAAAGAAGTCTCGCTTCCCAGCGGGCAAAAGGGCCATGGGGAAAAAAGTGTCCAAACCAGAAATGCAGGACCGGCCATGGAGAAATGGGAGCCTTGCTACGCTGATGGGTGGGATGTAAATGGCCAACAGCCACTCTGGAGAAGTGTACGGTGTGTTCTGAAACATCTAAAAAACACAGCTTGGAGAGCATAGGGCACTTCCACTCATGGGCGTATAAATTGGGAAAACTAAAAATCAGCAAGACACAGGCACCCCAACGTTTAGGGCTGCTCTGTGGACAAGAACCCCCACTTCATTACACCTTAAATATCCTAGGAAAGAGAAAAATGGATAAAGAAGTTGTGGTCCTCATGTACAATGGAATATCACTCAGCCATGAAATCAACGTCATAAGGCTAGTAGCAGCACGATGAGTGGATTTAGGTACGAAGATTCTAAGTGAAATAAGTCACACAGAAAAAGACATTTATCCTAAGATATCACTTCTAGAGGGAATGTAAAAACCGCTACACTTGAACTGAATTGCAAAACAGAACAGAGTCCCACGTTTAGGAAACACACTATGGCTGCTGAACGGGAAAGGTGAGGTGGGGTGATGCATAAAACAAGGGTTTCAAATTAGCTCCGATACCGTTCCATAAACCCAATATGTAATAGACAAGACCTATTCCTTTTTCAGTGAACTGGACTCAACACCCCCTATTCACCACACAAGAATATATCTGACTAGTAAGAATCTTCAAACCTATGTATTGATATCTCTCTGTAAGTGAGTCAAGGGGGTGTAAAGCGGCATAAACACAGCCGTGAAAAGCAGCTAAACCCCATTATAAAAATAAATTACTTTTCAAAACCCGTGAAACAAAGACAGTGAAAGAGAGAGAAATTCTTACAAAATTCGTTCAGGGGCTGTGATGCAACCTGGATTGACCATATCTAGACCCACAGCTGATTGAGACATAAGGGTGGACACTCTTGGGGCTGAGAGGTTCGGTGAGGTTGGGTGAGCCAACGCAGACCCTTTCAAGTAATACTGCATGGTACCCATCCCATGGGTCCCAAATCTCCAGGTTCAAGGGCATCTTCCTACGTCGAAAACAGGCATGAGAAACCCAGAAGATGGTACACCGTGTGATCGGGAAAGGTTTCTAAAACGCACCTCATTTCTCATCTCCTTTGCTCGGGTTCGCCATTCCAGCCGATTTACTAGCCATCTCCCTCCTTGGAGAATCAGCACCTTTAACCTCCTGTTCCGTACAGGTTGCAATTTGTCCTGAGGATGAACGGGAAGAGGGGGAACCAATGAGAGACTAGCTCTAGGTGTTGGGACAGGCACAGGTCACTCTATTTTCCCATCAGGAAGAAGAATTAAGCACAAGCTCAGCCTGCCCCCCAGAACCAGAAGAGGGCCTGAAGCAATCCTGCGCTTTTGCGGCCAGCTCCCAAAAAAGCGAGTTGAAAAATGGAGCTCAGGGGCACTGCAATTCACAAACCTGCAGAGTTTTAAATGATACCTCTCGTCCACAAATATATTAAGGGAAGGCAACGAAGAGGCTTTGAAAGCAAGGCAGAATTGCAGGAAACAGATTTCAGGAGGTAGATTCGAATCGCCTTGAAAGCACATGAAAAGCGGCAAAACGTGGACAATGATGCCCTTGGCCAAAAAGGGCGTATGCGTTTTTTCCTGAATTATTCAGGAAAAAACGCATACGCCCTTTTTGGCCAACCAAGCAACCTGGAAAGGCCAATCAGCGCTCCAAAGAAGTCTCGCTTCCCAGCGGGCAAAAGGGCCATGCGGAAAAAAGTGTCCAAACCAGAAATGCAGGACCGGCCATGGAGAAATGGGAGCCTTGCTACGCTGATGGGTGGGATGTAAATTGCCAACAGCCACTCTGGAGAAGTGTACGGTGTGTTCTGAAACATCTAAAAAACACAGCTTGGAGAGCATAGGGCACTTCCACTCATGGCCGTATAAATTGGGAAAACTAAAAATCAGCAAGACACAGGCACCCCAAAGTTTAGGGCTGTTCTGTGGACAAGAACCCCCACTTCATTACACCTTAAATATCCTAGGAAAGAGAAAAATGGATAAAGAAGTTGGGGTCCTCATGTACAATGGAATATCACTCAGCCATGAAATCAACGTCATAAGGCTAGTAGCAGCACGATGAGTGGATTTAGGTACGACGATTCTAAGTGAAATAAGTCACACAGAAAAAGACACTTATCATAAGATATCACTTCTAGAGGGAATGTAAAAACCGCTACACTTGAACTGAATTGCAAAACAGAACAGAGTCCCACGTTTAGGAAACACACTATGGCTGCTGAACGGGAAAGGTGAGGTGGGGTGATGCATAAAACAAGGGTTTCAAATTAGCTCAGATACCGTTCCATAAACCCAATATGTAAGAGACAAGACCTATTCCTTTTTCAGTGAACTGGACTCAACACCCCCTATTCACCGCACAAGAATATATCTGACTAGTAAGAATCTTCAAACCTATGTATTGATATCTCTCTGTAAGTGAGTCAAGGGGGTGTAAAGCGGCATAAACACAGCCGTGAAAAGCAGCTAAACCCCATTATAAAAATAAATTACTTTTCAAAACCCGTGAAACAAAGACAGTGAAAGAGAGAGAAATTCTTCCAAAATTCGTTCAGGGGCTGTGATGCAACCTGGATTGACCATATCTAGACCCACAGCTGATTGAGACATAAGGGTGGACACTCTTGGGGCTGAGAGGTTCGGTGAGGTTGGGTGAGCCAACGCAGACCCTTTCAAGTAATACTGCATGGTACCAATCCCATGGGTCCCAAATCTCCAGGTTCAAGGGCATCTTCCTACGTCGAAAACAGGCATGAGAAACCCAGAAGATGGTACACCGTGTGATCGGGAAAGGTTTCTAAAACGCAGCTCATTTCTCATCTCCTTTGCTCGGGTTCGCCATTCCAGCCGATTTACTAGCCATTTCCCTCCTTGGAGAATCAGCACCTTTAACCTCCTGTTCCGTACAGGTTGCAATTTGTCCTGAGGATGAACGGGAAGAGGGGGAACCAATGAGAGACTAGCTCTAGGTGTTGGGACAGGCACAGGTCACTCTATTTTCCCATCAGGAAGAAGAATTAAGCACAAGCTCAGCCTGCCCCCCAGAACCAGAAGAGGGCCTGAAGCAATCCTGCGCTTTTGCGGCCAGCTCCCAAAAAAGCGAGTTGAAAAATGGAGCTCAGGGGCACTGCAATTCACAGACCTGCAGAGTTTTAAATGATACCTCTCGTCCACAAATATATTAAGGGAAGGCAACGAAGAGGCTTTGAAAGCAAGGCAGAATTGCAGGAAACAGATTTCAGGAGGTAGATTCGAATCGCCTTGAAAGCACATGAAAAGCGGCAAAACGTGGACAATGATGCCCTTGGCCAAAAAGGGCGTATGCGTTTTTTCCTGAATATATTCAGGAAAAAACGCATACGCCCTTTTTGGCCAACCAAGCAACCTGGAAAGGCCAATCAGCGCTCCAAAGAAGTCTCGCTTCCCAGCGGGCAAAAGGGCCATGCGGAAAAAAGTGTCCAAACCAGAAATGCAGGACCGGCCATGGAGAAATGGGAGCCTTGCTACGCTGATGGGTGGGATGTAAATTGCCAACAGCCACTCTGGAGAAGTGTACGGTGTGTTCTGAAACATCTAAAAAACACAGCTTGCGGGCTTCCCTGGTGGCGCAGTGGTTGAGAATCTGCCTGCTGATGCAGGGGACACGGGTTCGAGCCCTGGCCTGGGAAGATCCCACATGCCGCAGAGCGGCTGGGCCCGTGAGCCACAATTGCTGAGCCTGCGCATCTGGAGCCTGTGCTCCGCAACGAGAGAGGCCCGCGCATCGCGATGAAGAGTGGCCCCCGCTTGCCACAACTGGAGAAAGCCCTCGCACAGAAACGAAGACCCAACACAGCCAAAATCAATCAATCAATCAATCAATCAAACATACGCATCTGATTCAAGATCCTCATTAAAAAAAAAAAAAAAAAAAAAAAAAAAAAAAACACAGCTTGGAGAGCATAGGGCACTTCCACTCATGGGCGTATAAATTGGGAAAACTAAAAATCAGCAAGACACAGGCACCCCAAAGTTTAGGGCTGCTCTGTGGACAAGAACCCCCACTTCATTACACCTTAAATATCCTAGGAAAGAGAAAAATGGATAAAGAAGTTGTGGTCCTCATGTACAATGGAATATCACTCAGCCATGAAATCAACGTCATAAGGCTAGTAGCAGCACGATGAGTGGATTTAGGTACGACGATTCTAAGTGAAATAAGTCACACAGAAAAAGACACTTATCATAAGATATCACTTCTAGAGGGAATGTAAAAACCGCTACACTTGAACTGAATTGCAAAACAGAACAGAGTCCCATGTTTAGGAAACACACTATGGCTGCTGAACGGGAAAGGTGAGGTGGGGTGATGCATAAAACAAGGGTTTCAAATTAGCTCCGATACCATTCCATAAACCCAATATGTAAGAGACAAGACCTATTCCTTTTTCAGTGAACTGGACTCAACACCCCCTATTCACCGCACAAGAATATATCTGACTAGTAAGAATCTTCAAACCTATGTATTGATATCTCTCTGTAAGTGAGTCAAGGGGGTGTAAAGCGGCATAAACACAGCCGTGAAAAGCAGCTAAACCCCATTATAAAAATAAATTACTTTTCAAAACCCGTGAAACAAAGACAGTGAAAGAGAGAGAAATTCTTACAAAATTCGTTCAGGGGCTGTGATGTAACCTGGATTGACCATATCTAGACCCACAGCTGATTGAGACATAAGGGTGGACACTCTTGGGGCTGAGAGGTTCGGTGAGGTTGGGTGAGCCAACGCAGACCCTTTCAAGTAATACTGCATGGTACCCATCCCATGGGTCCCAAATCTCCAGGTTCAAGGGCATCTTCCTACGTCGAAAACAGGCATGAGAAACCCAGAAGATGGTACACCGTGTGATCGGGAAAGGTTTCTAAAACGCAGCTCATTTCTCATCTCCTTTGCTCGGGTTCGCCATTCCAGCCGATTTACTAGCCATCTCCCTCATTGGAGAATCAGCACCTTTAACCTCCTGTTCCGTACAGGTTGCAATTTGTCCTGAGGATGAAGGGGAAGAGGGGGAACCAATGAGAGACCAGCTCTAGGTGTTGGGACAGGCACAGGTCACTCTATTTTCCCATCAGGAAGAAGAATTAAGCACAAGCTCAGCCTGCCCCCCAGAACCAGAAGAGGGCCTGAAGCAATCCTGCGCATTTGCGGCCAGCTCCCAAAAAAGCGAGTTGAAAAATGGAGCTCAGGGGCACTGCAATTCACAAACCTGCAGAGTTTTAAATGATACCTCTCGTCCACAAATATATTAAGGGAAGGCAACGAAGAGGCTTTGAAAGCAAGGCAGAATTGCAGGAAACAGATTTCAGGAGGTAGATTCGAATCGCCTTGAAAGCACATGAAAAGCGGCAAAACGTGGACAATGATGCCCTTGGCCAAAAAGGGCGTATGCGTTTTTTCCTGAATATATTCAGGAAAAAATGCATACACCCTTTTTGGCCAACCAAGCAACCTGGAAAGGCCAATCAGCGCTCCAAAGAAGTCTCGCTTCCCAGCGGGCAAAAGGGCCATGCGGAAAAAAGTGTCCAAACCAGAAATGCAGGACCGGCCATGGAGAAATGGGAGCCTTGCTACGCTGATGGGTGGGATGTAAATTGCCAACAGCCACTCTGGAGAAGTGTACGGTGTGTTCTGAAACATCTAAAAAACACAGCTTGGAGAGCATAGGGCACTTCCACTCATGGGCGTATAAATTGGGAAAACTAAAAATCAGCAAGACACAGGCACCCCAATGTTTAGGGCTGCTCTGTGGACAAGAACCCCCACTTCATTACACCTTAAATATCCTAGGAAAGAGAAAAATGGATAAAGAAGTTGTGGTCCTCATGTACAATGGAATATCACTCAGCCATGAAATCAATGTCATAAGGCTAGTAGCAGCACGATGAGTGGATTTAGGTACGACGATTCTAAGTGAAATAAGTCACACAGAAAAAGACACTTATCATAATATATCACTTCTAGAGGGAATGTAAAAACCGCTACACTTGAACTGAATTGCAAAACAGAACAGAGTCCCACGTTTAGGAAACACACTATGGCTGCTGAACGGGAAAGGTGAGGTGGGGTGATACATAAAACAAGGGTTTCAAATTAGCTCCGATACCGTTCCATAAACCCAATATGTAATAGACAAGACCTACTCCTTGCTCAGTGAACTGGACTCAACACCCCCTATTCACCGCACAAGAATATATCTGACTAGTAAGAATCTTCAAACCTATGTATTGATATCTCTCTGTAAGTGAGTCAAGGGGGTGTAAAGCGGCATAAACACAGCCGTGAAAAGCAGCTAAACCCCATTATAAAAATAAATTACTTTTCAAAACCCGTGAAACAAAGACAGTGAAAGAGAGAGAAATTCTTACAAAATTCGTTCAGGGGCTGTGATGCAACCTGGATTGACCATATCTAGACCCACAGCTGATTGAGACATAAGGGTGGACACTCTTGGGGCTGAGAGGTTCGGTGAGGTTGGGTGAGCCAACGCAGACCCTTTCAAGTAATACTGCATGGTACCCATCCCATGGGTCCCAAATCTCCAGGTTCAAGGGCATCTTCCTACGTCGAAAACAGGCATGAGAAACCCAGAAGATGGTACACCGTGTGATCGGGAAAGGTTTCTAAAACGTACCTCATTTCTCATCTCCTTTGCTCGGGTTCGCCATTCCAGCCGATTTACTAGCCATCTCCCTCCTTGGAGAATCAGCACCTTTAACCTCCTGTTCCGTACAGGTTGCAATTTGTCCTGAGGATGAAGGGGAAGAGGGGGAACCAATGAGAGACTAGCTCTAGGTGTTGGGACAGGCACAGGTCACTCTATTTTCCCATCAGGAAGAAGAATTAAGCACAAGCTCAGCCTGCCCCCCAGAACCAGAAGAGGGCCTGAAGCAATCCTGCGCTTTTGCGGCCAGCTCCCAAAAAAGCGAGTTGAAAAATGGAGCTCAGGGGCACTGCAATTCACAAACCTGCAGAGTTTTAAATGATACCTCTCGTCCACAAATATATTAAGGGAAGGCAACGAAGAGGCTTTGAAAGCAAGGCAGAATTGCAGGAAACAGATTTCAGGAGGTAGATTCGAATCGCCTTGAAAGCACATGAAAAGCGGCAAAACGTGGACAATGATGCCCTTGGCCAAAAAGGGCGTATGCGTTTTTTCCTGAATATATTCAGGAAAAAACGCATACGCCCTTTTTGGCCAACCAAGCAACCTGGAAAGGCCAATTAGCGCTCCAAAGAAGTCTCGCTTCCCAGCGGGCAAAAGGGCCATGCGGAAAAAAGTGTCCAAACCAGAAATGCAGGACCGGCCATGGAGAAATGGGAGCCTTGCTACGCTGATGGGTGGGATGTAAATTGCCAACAGCCACTCTGGAGAAGTGTACGGTGTGTTCTGAAACATCTAAAAAACACAGCTTGGAGAGCATAGGGCACTTCCACTCATGGGCGTATAAATTGGGAAAACTAAAAATCAGCAAGACACAGGCACCCCAAAGTTTAGGGCTGCTCTGTGGACAAGAACCCCCACTTCATTACACCTTAAATATCCTAGGAAAGAGAAAAATGGATAAAGAAGTTGTGGTCCTCATGTACAATGGAATATCACTCAGCCATGAAATCAACGTCATAAGGCTAGTAGCAGCACGATGAGTGGATTTAGGTACGACGATTCTAAGTGAAATAAGTCACACAGAAAAAGACACTTATCATAATATATCACTTCTAGAGGGAATGTAAAAACCGCTACACTTGAACTGAATTACAAACAGAACAGAGTCACACGTTTAGAAAACACACTATGGCTGCTGAACGGGAAAGGTGAGGTGGGGTGATGCATAAAACAAGGGTTTCAAATTAGCTCCGATACCGTTCCATAAACCCAATATGTAAGAGACAAGACCTATTCCTTTTTCAGTGAACTGGACTCAACACCCCCTATTCACCGCACAAGAATATATCTGACTAGTAATAATCTTCAAACCTATGTATTGATATCTCTCTGTAAGTGAGTCAAGGGGGTGTAAAGCGGCATAAACACAGCCGTGAAAAGCAGCTAAACCCCATTATAAAAATAAATTACTTTTCAAAACCCGTGAAACAAAGACAGTGAAAGAGAGAGAAATTCTTACAAAATTCGTTCAGGGGCTGTGATGCAACCTGGATTGACCATATCTAGACCCACAGCTGATTGAGACATAAGGGTGGACACTCTTGGGGCTGAGAGGTTCGGTGAGGTTGGGTGAGCCAACGCAGACCCTTTCAAGTAATACTGCATGGTACCCATCCCATGGGTCCCAAATCTCCAGGTTCAAGGGCATCTTCCTACGTCGAAAACAGGCATGAGAAACCCAGAAGATGGTACACCGTGTGATCGGGAAAGGTTTCTAAAACGTACCTCATTTCTCATCTCCTTTGCTCGGGTTCGCCATTCCAGCCGATTTACTAGCCATCTCCCTCCTTGGAGAATCAGCACCTTTAACCTCCTGTTCCGTACAGGTTGCAATTTGTCCTGAGGATGAACGGGAAGAGGGGGAACCAATGAGAGACTAGCTCTAGGTGTTGGGACAGGCACAGGTCACTCTATTTTCCCATCAGGAAGAAGAATTAAGCACAAGCTCAGCCTGCCCCCCAGAACCAGAAGAGGGCCTGAAGCAATCCTGCGCTTTTGCGGCCAGCTCCCAAAAAAGCGAGTTGAAAAATGGAGCTCAGGGGCACTGCAATTCACAGACCTGCAGAGTTTTAAATGATACCTCTCGTCCACAAATATATTAAGGGAAGGCAACGAAGAGGCTTTGAAAGCAAGGCAGAATTGCAGGAAACAGATTTCAGGAGGTAGATTCGAATCGCCTTGAAAGCACATGAAAAGCGGCAAAACGTGGACAATGATGCCCTTGGCCAAAAAGGGCGTATGCGTTTTTTCCTGAATATATTCAGGAAAAAACGCATACGCCCTTTTTGGCCAACCAAGCAACCTGGAAAGGCCAATTAGCGCTCCAAAGAAGTCTCGCTTCCCAGCGGGCAAAAGGACAATGCGGAAAAAAGTGTCCAAACCAGAAATGCAGGACCGGCCATGGAGAAATGGGAGCCTTGCTACGCTGATGGGTGGGATGTAAATTGCCAACAGCCACTCTGGAGAAGTGTACGGTGTGTTCTGAAACATCTAAAAAACACAGCTTGGAGAGCATAGGGCACTTCCACTCATGGGCGTATAAATTGGGAAAACTAAAAATCAGCAAGACACAGGCACCCCAAAGTTTAGGGCTGCTCTGTGGACAAGAACCCCCACTTCATTACACCTTAAATATCCTAGGAAAGAGAAAAATGGATAAAGAAGTTGTGGTCCTCATGTACAATGGAATATCACTCAGCCATGAAATCAACGTCATAAGGCTAGTAGCAGCACGATGAGTGGATTTAGGTACGACGATTCTAAGTGAAATAAGTCACACAGAAAAAGACACTTATCATAAGATATCACTTCTAGAGGGAATGTAAAAACCGCTACACTTGAACTGAATTGCAAAACAGAACAGAGTCCCACGTTTAGGAAACACACTATGGCTGCTGAACGGGAAAGGTGAGGTGGGGTGATGCATAAAACAAGGGTTTCAAATTAGCTCCGATACCGTTCCATAAACCCAATATGTAATAGACAAGACCTACTCCTTGCTCAGTGAACTGGACTCAACACCCCCTATTCACCGCACAAGAATATATCTGACTAGTAAGAATCTTCAAACCTATGTATTGATATCTCTCTGTAAGTGAGTCAAGGGGGTGTAAAGCGGCATAAACACAGCCGTGAAAAGCAGCTAAACCCCATTATAAAAATAAATTACTTTTCAAAACCCGTGAAACAAAGACAGTGAAAGAGAGAGAAATTCTTACAAAATTCGTTCAGGGGCTGTGATGCAACCTGGATTGACCATATCTAGACCCACAGCTGATTGAGACATAAGGGTGGACACTCTTGGGGCTGAGAGGTTCGGTGAGGTTGGGTGAGCCAACGCAGACCCTTTCAAGTAATACTGCATGGTACCCATCCCATGGGTCCCAAATCTCCAGGTTCAAGGGCATCTTCCTACGTCGAAAACAGGCATGAGAAACCCAGAAGATGGTACACCGTGTGATCGGGAAAGGTTTCTAAAACGTACCTTATTTCTCATCTCCTTTGCTCGGGTTCGCCATTCCAGCCGATTTACTAGCCATCTCCCTCCTTGGAGAATCAGCACCTTTAACCTCCTGTTCCGTACAGGTTGCAATTTGTCCTGAGGATGAAGGGGAAGAGGGGGAACCAATGAGAGACTAGCTCTAGGTGTTGGGACAGGCACAGGTCACTCTATTTTCCCATCAGGAAGAAGAATTAAGCACAAGCTCAGCCTGCCCCCCAGAACCAGAAGAGGGCCTGAAGCAATCCTGCGCTTTTGCGGCCAGCTCCCAAAAAAGCGAGTTGAAAAATGGAGCTCAGGGGCACTGCAATTCACAGACCTGCAGAGTTTTAAATGATACCTCTCGTCCACAAATATATTAAGGGAAGGCAACGAAGAGGCTTTGAAAGCAAGGCAGAATTGCAGGAAACAGATTTCAGGAGGTAGATTCGAATCGCCTTGAAAGCACATGAAAAGCGGCAAAACGTGGACAATGATGCCCTTGGCCAAAAAGGGCGTATGCGTTTTTTCCTGAATATATTCAGGAAAAAACGCATACGCCCTTTTTGGCCAACCAAGCAACCTGGAAAGGCCAATCAGCGCTCCAAAGAAGTCTCGCTTCCCAGCGGGCAAAAGGGCCATGCGGAAAAAAGTGTCCAAACCAGAAATGCAGGACCGGCCATGGAGAAATGGGAGCCTTGCTACGCTGATGGGTGGGATGTAAATTGCCAACAGCCACTCTGGAGAAGTGTACGGTGTGTTCTGAAACATCTAAAAAACACAGCTTGGAGAGCATAGGGCACTTCCACTCATGGCCGTATAAATTGGGAAAACTAAAAATCAGCAAGACACAGGCACCCCAAAGTTTAGGGCTGCTCTGTGGACAAGAACCCCCACTTCATTACACCTTAAATATCCTAGGAAAGAGAAAAATGGATAAAGAAGTTGTGGTCCTCATGTACAATGGAATATCACTCAGCCATGAAATCAACGTCATAAGGCTAGTAGCAGCACGATGAGTGGATTTAGGTACGACGATTCTAAGTGAAATAAGTCACACAGAAAAAGACACTTATCATAAGATATCACTTCTAGAGGGAATGTAAAAACCGCTACACTTGAACTGAATTGCAAAACAGAACAGAGTCCCACGTTTAGGAAACACACTATGGCTGCTGAACGGGAAAGGTGAGGTGGGGTGATGCATAAAACAAGGGTTTCAAATTAGCTCAGATACCGTTCCATAAACCCAATATGTAAGAGACAAGACCTATTCCTTTTTCAGTGAACTGGACTCAACACCCCCTATTCACCGCACAAGAATATATCTGACTAGTAAGAATCTTCAAACCTATGTATTGATATCTCTCTGTAAGTGAGTCAAGGGGGTGTAAAGCGGCATAAACACAGCCGTGAAAAGCAGCTAAACCCCATTATAAAAATAAATTACTTTTCAAAACCCGTGAAACAAAGACAGTGAAAGAGAGAGAAATTCTTCCAAAATTCGTTCAGGGGCTGTGATGCAACCTGGATTGACCATATCTAGACCCACAGCTGATTGAGACATAAGGGTGGACACTCTTGGGGCTGAGAGGTTCGGTGAGGTTGGGTGAGCCAACGCAGACCCTTTCAAGTAATACTGCATGGTACCCATCCCATGGGTCCCAAATCTCCAGGTTCAAGGGCATCTTCCTACGTCGAAAACAGGCATGAGAAACCCAGAAGATGTTACACCGTTTGATCGGGAAAGGTTTCTAAAACGCACCTCATTTCTCATCTCCTTTGCTCGGGTTCGCCATTCCAGCCGATTTACTAGCCATCTCCCTCCTTGGAGAATCAGCACCTTTAACCTCCTGTTCCGTACAGGTTGCAATTTGTCCTGAGGATGAACGGGAAGAGGGGGAACCAATGAGAGACTAGCTCTAGGTGTTGGGACAGGCACAGGTCACTCTATTTTCCCATCAGGAAGAAGAATTAAGCACAAGCTCAGCCTGCCCCCCAGAACCAGAAAAGGGCCTGAAGCAATCCTGCGCTTTTGCGGCCAGCTCCCAAAAAAGCGAGGTGAAAAATGGAGCTCAGGGGCACTGCAATTCACAAACCTGCAGAGTTTTAAATGATACCTCTCGTCCACAAATATATTAAGGGAAGGCAACGAAGAGGCTTTGAAAGCAAGGCAGAATTGCAGGAAACAGATTTCAGGAGGTAGATTCGAATCGCCTTGAAAGCACATGAAAAGCGGCAAAACGTGGACAATGATGCCCTTGGCCAAAAAGGGCGTATGCGTTTTTTCCTGAATATATTCAGGAAAAAACGCATACGCCCTTTTTGGCCAACCAAGCAACCTGGAAAGGCCAATCAGCGCTCCAAAGGAGTCTCGCTTCCCAGCGGGCAAAAGGGCCATGCGGAAAAAAGTGTCCAAACCAGAAATGCAGGACCGGCCATGGAGAAATGGGAGCCTTGCTACGCTGATGGGTGGGATGTAAATTGCCAACAGCCACTCTGGAGAAGTGTACGGTGTGTTCTGAAACATCTAAAAAACACAGCTTGCGGGCTTCCCTGGTGGCGCAGTGGTTGAGAATCTGCCTGCTGATGCAGGGGACACGGGTTCGAGCCCTGGCCTGGGAAGATCCCACATGCCGCAGAGCGGCTGGGCCCGTGAGCCACAACTGCTGAGCCTGCGCATCTGGAGCCTGTGCTCCGCAACGAGAGAGGCCCGCGCATCGCGATGAAGAGTGGCCCCCGCTTGCCACAACTGGAGAAAGCCCTCGCACAGAAACGAAGACCCAACACAGCCAAAATCAATCAATCAATCAATCAATCAAACATACGCATCTGATTCAAGATCCTCATTAAAAAAAAAAAAAAAAAAACACAGCTTGGAGAGCATAGGGCACTTCCACTCATGGGCGTATAAATTGGGAAAACTAAAAATCAGCAAGACACAGGCACCCCAAAGTTTAGGGCTGCTCTGTGGACAAGAACCCCCACTTCATTACACCTTAAATATCCTAGGAAAGAGAAAAATGGATAAAGAAGTTGTGGTCCTCATGTACAATGGAATATCACTCAGCCATGAAATCAACGTCATAAGGCTAGTAGCAGCACGATGAGTGGATTTAGGTACGACGATTCTAAGTGAAATAAGTCACACAGAAAAAGACACTTATCATAAGATATCACTTCTAGAGGGAATGTAAAAACAGCTACACTTGAACTGAATTGCAAAACAGAACAGAGTCACATGTTTAGGAAACACACTATGGCTGCTGAACGGGAAAGGTGAGGTGGGGTGATGCATAAAAGAAGGGTTTCAAATTAGCTCCGATACCGTTCCATAAACCCAATATGTAAGAGACAAGACCTATTCCTTTTTCAGTGAACTGGACTCAACACCCCCTATTCACCGCACAAGAATATATCTGACTAGTAAGAATCTTCAAACCTATGTATTGATATCTCTCTGTAAGTGAGTCAAGGGGGTGTAAAGCGGCATAAACACAGCCGTGAAAAGCAGCTAAACCCCATTATAAAAATAAATTACTTTTCAAAACCCGTGAAACAAAGACAGTGAAAGAGAGAGAAATTCTTACAAAATTCGTTCAGGGGCTGTGATGTAACCTGGATTGACCATATCTAGACCCACAGCTGATTGAGACATAAGGGTGGACACTCTTGGGGCTGAGAGGTTCGGTGAGGTTGGGTGAGCCAACGCAGACCCTTTCAAGTAATACTGCATGGTACCCATCCCATGGGTCCCAAATCTCCAGGTTCAAGGGCATCTTCCTACGTCGAAAACAGGCATGAGAAACCCAGAAGATGGTACACCGTGTGATCGGGAAAGGTTTCTAAAACGCAGCTCATTTCTCATCTCCTTTGCTCGGGTTCGCCATTCCAGCCGATTTACTAGCCATCTCCCTCCTTGGAGAATCAGCACCTTTAACCTCCTGTTCCGTACAGGTTGCAATTTGTCCTGAGGATGAAGGGGAAGAGGGGGAACCAATGAGAGACCAGCTCTAGGTGTTGGGACAGGCACAGGTCACTCTATTTTCCCATCAGGAAGAAGAATTAAGCACAAGCTCAGCCTGCCCCCCAGAACCAGAAGAGGGCCTGAAGCAATCCTGTGCTTTTGCGGCCAGCTCCCAAAAAAGCGAGTTGAAAAATGGAGCTCAGGGGCACTGCAATTCACAAACCTGCAGAGCTTTAAATGATACCTCTCGTCCACAAATATATTAAGGGAAGGCAACGAAGAGGCTTTGAAAGCAAGGCAGAATTGCAGGAAACAGATTTCAGGAGGTAGATTCGAATCGCCTTGAAAGCACATGAAAAGCGGCAAAACGTGGACAATGATGCCCTTGGCCAAAAAGGGCGTATGCGTTTTTTCCTGAATATATTCAGGAAAAAACGCATACGCCCTTTTTGGCCAACCAAGCAACCTGGAAAGGCCAATCAGCGCTCCAAAGAAGTCTCGCTTCCCAGCGGGCAAAAGGGCCATGCGGAAAAAAGTGTCCAAACCAGAAATGCAGGACCGGCCATGGAGAAATGGGAGCCTTGCTACGCTGATGGGTGGGATGTAAATTGCCAACAGCCACTCTGGAGAAGTGTACGGTGTGTTCTGAAACATCTATAAAACACAGCTTGGAGAGCATAGGGCACTTCCACTCATGGGCGTATAAATTGGGAAAACTAAAAATCAGCAAGACACAGGCACCCCAAAGTTTAGGGCTGCTCTGTGGACAAGAACCCCCACTTCATTACACCTTAAATATCCTAGGAAAGAGAAAAATGGATAAAGAAGTTGTGGTCCTCATGTACAATGGAATATCACTCAGCCATGAAATCAACGTCATAAGGCTAGTAGCAGCACGATGAGTGGATTTAGGTACGACGATTCTAAGTGAAATAAGTCACACAGAAAAAGACACTTATCATAAGATATCACTTCTAGAGGGAATGTAAAAACCGCTACACTTGAACTGAATTGCAAAACAGAACAGAGTCCCACGTTTAGGAAACACACTATGGCTGCTGAACGGGAAAGGTGAGGTGGGGTGATGCATAAAACAAGGGTTTCAAATTAGCTCAGATACCGTTCCATAAACCCAATATGTAAGAGACAAGACCTATTCCTTTTTCAGTGAACTGGACTCAACACCCCCTATTCACCGCACAAGAATATATCTGACTAGTAAGAATCTTCAAACCTATGTATTGATATCTCTCTGTAAGTGAGTCAAGTGGGTGTAAAGCGGCATAAACACAGCCGTGAAAAGCAGCTAAACCCCATTATAAAAATAAATTACTTTTCAAAACCCGTGAAACAAAGACAGTGAAAGAGAGAGAAATTCTTCCAAAATTCGTTCAGGGGCTGTGATGCAACCTGGATTGACCATATCTAGACCCACAGCTGATTGAGACATAAGGGTGGACACTCTTGGGGCTGAGAGGTTCGGTGAGGTTGGGTGAGCCAACGAAGACCCTTTCAAGTAATACTGCATGGTACCCATCCCATGGGTCCCAAATCTCCAGGTTCAAGGGCATCTTCCTACGTCGAAAACAAGCATGAGAAACCCAGAAGATGGTACACCGTGTGATCGGGAAAGGTTTCTAAAACGCACCTCATTTCTCATCTCCTTTGCTCGGGTTCGCCATTCCAGCCGATTTACTAGCCATCTCCCTCCTTGGAGAATCAGCACCTTTAACCTCCTGTTCCGTACAGGTTGCAATTTGTCCTGAGGATGAACGGGAAGAGGGGGAACCAATGAGAGACTAGCTCTAGGTGTTGGGACAGGCACAGGTCACTCTATTTTCCCATCAGGAAGAAGAATTAAGCACAAGCTCAGCCTGCCCCCCAGAACCAGAAGAGGGCCTGAAGCAATCCTGCGCTTTTGCGGCCAGCTCCCAAAAAAGCGAGGTGAAAAATGGAGCTCAGGGGCACTGCAATTCACAAACCTGCAGAGTTTTAAATGATACCTCTCGTCCACAAATATATTAAGGGAAGGCAACGAAGAGGCTTTGAAAGCAAGGCAGAATTGCAGGAAACAGATTTCAGGAGGTAGATTCGAATCGCCTTGAAAGCACATGAAAAGCGGCAAAACGTGGACAATGATGCCCTTGGCCAAAAAGGGCGTATGCGTTTTTTCCTGAATATATTCAGGAAAAAACGCATACGCCCTTTTTGGCCAACCAAGCAACCTGGAAAGGCCAATCAGCGCTCCAAAGGAGTCTCGCTTCCCAGCGGGCAAAAGGGCCATGCGGAAAAAAGTGTCCAAACCAGAAATGCAGGACCGGCCATGGAGAAATGGGAGCCTTGCTACGCTGATGGGTGGGATGTAAATTGCCAACAGCCACTCTGGAGAAGTGTACGGTGTGTTCTGAAACATCTAAAAAACACAGCTTGCGGGCTTCCCTGGTGGCGCAGTGGTTGAGAATCTGCCTGCTGATGCAGGGGACACGGGTTCGAGCCCTGGCCTGGGAAGATCCCACATGCCGCAGAGCGGCTGGGCCCGTGAGCCACAACTGCTGAGCCTGCGCATCTGGAGCCTGTGCTCCGCAACGAGAGAGGCCCGCGCATCGCGATGAAGAGTGGCCCCCGCTTGCCACAACTGGAGAAAGCCCTCGCACAGAAACGAAGACCCAACACAGCCAAAATCAATCAATCAATCAATCAATCAAACATACGCATCTGATTCAAGATCCTCATTAAAAAAAAAAAAAAAAAAAACACAGCTTGGAGAGCATAGGGCACTTCCACTCATGGGCGTATAAATTGGGAAAACTAAAAATCAGCAAGACACAGGCACCCCAAAGTTTAGGGCTGCTCTGTGGACAAGAACCCCCACTTCATTACACCTTAAATATCCTAGGAAAGAGAAAAATGGATAAAGAAGTTGTGGTCCTCATGTACAATGGAATATCACTCAGCCATGAAATCAACGTCATAAGGCTAGTAGCAGCACGATGAGTGGATTTAGGTACGACGATTCTAAGTGAAATAAGTCACACAGAAAAAGACACTTATCATAAGATATCACTTCTAGAGGGAATGTAAAAACCGCTACACTTGAACTGAATTGCAAAACAGAACAGAGTCACATGTTTAGGAAACACACTATGGCTGCTGAACGGGAAAGGTGAGGTGGGGTGATGCATAAAACAAGGGTTTCAAATTAGTTCCGATACCGTTCCATACACCCAATATGTAAGAGACAAGACCTATTCCTTTTTCAGTGAACTGGACTCAACACCCCCTATTCACCGCACAAGAATATATCTGACTAGTAAGAATCTTCAAACCTATGTATTGATATCTCTCTGTAAGTGAGTCAAGGGGGTGTAAAGCGGCATAAACACAGCCGTGAAAAGCAGCTAAACCCCATTATAAAAATAAATTACTTTTCAAAACCCGTGAAACAAAGACAGTGAAAGAGAGAGAAATTCTTACAAAATTCGTTCAGGGGCTGTGATGTAACCTGGATTGACCATATCTAGACCCACAGCTGATTGAGACATAAGGGTGGACACTCTTGGGGCTGAGAGGTTCGGTGAGGTTGGGTGAGCCAACGCAGACCCTTTCAAGTAATACTGCATGGTACCCATCCCATGGGTCCCAAATCTCCAGGTTCAAGGGCATCTTCCTACGTCGAAAACAGGCATGAGAAACCCAGAAGATGGTACACCGTGTGATCGGGAAAGGTTTCTAAAACGCACCTCATTTCTCATCTCCTTTGCTCGGGTTCGCCATTCCAGCCGATTTACTAGCCATCTCCCTCCTTGGAGAATCAGCACCTTTAACCTCCTGTTCCGTACAGGTTGCAATTTGTCCTGAGGATGAACGGGAAGAGGGGGAACCAATGAGAGACTAGCTCTAGGTGTTGGGACAGGCACAGGTCACTCTATTTTCCCATCAGGAAGAAGAATTAAGCACAAGCTCAGCCTGCCCCCCAGAACCAGAAGAGGGCCTGAAGCAATCCTGCGCTTTTGCGGCCAGCTCCCAAAAAAGCGAGTTGAAAAATGGAGCTCAGGGGCACTGCAATTCACAAACCTGCAGAGTTTTAAATGATACCTCTCGTCCACAAATATATTAAGGGAAGGCAACGAAGAGGCTTTGAAAGCAAGGCAGAATTGCAGGAAACAGATTTCAGGAGGTAGATTCGAATCGCCTTGAAAGCACATGAAAAGCGGCAAAACGTGGACAATGATGCCCTTGGCCAAAAAGGGCGTATGCGTTTTTTCCTGAATATATTCAGGAAAAAACGCATACGCCCTTTTTGGCCAACCAAGCAACCTGGAAAGGCCAATCAGCGCTCCAAAGGAGTCTCGCTTCCCAGCGGGCAAAAGGGCCATGCGGAAAAAAGTGTCCAAACCAGAAATGCAGGACCGGCCATGGAGAAATGGGAGCCTTGCTACGCTGATGGGTGGGATGTAAATTGCCAACAGCCACTCTGGAGAAGTGTACGGTGTGTTCTGAAACATCTAAAAAACACAGCTTGCGGGCTTCCCTGGTGGCGCAGTGGTTGAGAATCTGCCTGCTGATGCAGGGGACACGGGTTCGAGCCCTGGCCTGGGAAGATCCCACATGCCGCAGAGCGGCTGGGCCCGTGAGCCACAACTGCTGAGCCTGCGCATCTGGAGCCTGTGCTCCGCAACGAGAGAGGCCCGCGCATCGCGATGAAGAGTGGCCCCCGCTTGCCACAACTGGAGAAAGCCCTCGCACAGAAACGAAGACCCAACACAGCCAAAATCAATCAATCAATCAATCAATCAAACATACGCATCTGATTCAAGATCCTCATTAAAAAAAAAAAAAAAACACAGCTTGGAGAGCATAGGGCACTTCCACTCATGGGCGTATAAATTGGGAAAACTAAAAATCAGCAAGACACAGGCACCCCAAAGTTTAGGGCTGCTCTGTGGACAAGAACCCCCACTTCATTACACCTTAAATATCCTAGGAAAGAGAAAAATGGATAAAGAAGTTGTGGTCCTCATGTACAATGGAATATCACTCAGCCATGAAATCAACGTCATAAGGCTAGTAGCAGCACGATGAGTGGATTTAGGTACGACGATTCTAAGTGAAATAAGTCACACAGAAAAAGACACTTATCATAAGATATCACTTCTAGAGGGAATGTAAAAACCGCTACACTTGAACTGAATTGCAAAACAGAACAGAGTCACATGTTTAGGAAACACACTATGGCTGCTGAACGGGAAAGGTGAGGTGGGGTGATGCATAAAACAAGGGTTTCAAATTAGTTCCGATACCGTTCCATACACCCAATATGTAAGAGACAAGACCTATTCCTTTTTCAGTGAACTGGACTCAACACCCCCTATTCACCGCACAAGAATATATCTGACTAGTAAGAATCTTCAAACCTATGTATTGATATCTCTCTGTAAGTGAGTCAAGGGGGTGTAAAGCGGCATAAACACAGCCGTGAAAAGCAGCTAAACCCCATTATAAAAATAAATTACTTTTCAAAACCCGTGAAACAAAGACAGTGAAAGAGAGAGAAATTCTTACAAAATTCGTTCAGGGGCTGTGATGTAACCTGGATTGACCATATCTAGACCCACAGCTGATTGAGACATAAGGGTGGACACTCTTGGGGCTGAGAGGTTCGGTGAGGTTGGGTGAGCCAACGCAGACCCTTTCAAGTAATACTGCATGGTACCCATCCCATGGGTCCCAAATCTCCAGGTTCAAGGGCATCTTCCTACGTCGAAAACAGGCATGAGAAACCCAGAAGATGGTACACCGTGTGATCGGGAAAGGTTTCTAAAACGCAGCTCATTTCTCATCTCCTTTGCTCGGGTTCGCCATTCCAGCCGATTTACTAGCCATCTCCCTCCTTGGAGAATCAGCACCTTTAACCTCCTGTTCCGTACAGGTTGCAATTTGTCCTGAGGATGAAGGGGAAGAGGGGGAACCAATGAGAGACCAGCTCTAGGTGTTGGGACAGGCACAGGTCACTCTATTTTCCCATCAGGAAGAAGAATTAAGCACAAGCTCAGCCTGCCCCCCAGAACCAGAAGAGGGCCTGAAGCAATCCTGCGCTTTTGAGGCCAGCTCCCAAAAAAGCGAGTTGAAAAATGGAGCTCAGGGGCACTGCAATTCACAAACCTGCAGAGTTTTAAATGATACCTCTCGTCCACAAATATATTAAGGGAAGGCAACGAAGAGGCTTTGAATGCAAGGCAGAATTGCAGGAAACAGATTTCAGGAGGTAGATTCGAATCGCCTTGAAAGCACATGAAAAGCGGCAAAACGTGGACAATGATGCCCTTGGCCAAAAAGGGCGTATGCGTTTTTTCCTGAATATATTCAGGAAAAAACGCATACGCCCTTTTTGGCCAACCAAGCAACCTGGAAAGGCCAATCAGCGCTCCAAAGAAGTCTCGCTTCCCAGCGGGCAAAAGGGCCATGCGGAAAAAAGTGTCCAAACCAGAAATGCAGGACCGGCCATGGAGAAATGGGAGCCTTGCTACGCTGATGGGTGGGATGTAAATTGCCAACAGCCACTCTGGAGAAGTGTACGGTGTGTTCTGAAACATCTAAAAAACACAGCTTGGAGAGCATAGGGCACTTCCACTCATGGCCGTATAAATTGGGAAAACTAAAAATCAGCAAGACACAGGCACCCCAAAGTTTAGGGCTGCTCTGTGGACAAGAACCCCCACTTCATTACACCTTAAATATCCTAGGAAAGAGAAAAATGGATAAAGAAGTTGTGGTCCTCATGTACAATGGAATATCACTCAGCCATGAAATCAACGTCATAAGGCTAGTAGCAGCACGATGAGTGGATTTAGGTACGACGATTCTAAGTGAAATAAGTCACACAGAAAAAGACACTTATCATAAGATATCACTTCTAGAGGGAATGTAAAAACCGCTACACTTGAACTGAATTGCAAAACAGAACAGAGTCCCACGTTTAGGAAACACACTATGGCTGCTGAACGGGAAAGGTGAGGTGGGGTGATGCATAAAACAAGGGTTTCAAATTAGCTCAGATACCGTTCCATAAACCCAATATGTAAGAGACAAGACCTATTCCTTTTTCAGTGAACTGGACTCAACACCCCCTATTCACCGCACAAGAATATATCTGACTAGTAAGAATCTTCAAACCTATGTATTGATATCTCTCTGTAAGTGAGTCAAGGGGGTGTAAAGCGGCATAAACACAGCCGTGAAAAGCAGCTAAACCCCATTATAAAAATAAATTACTTTTCAAAACCCGTGAAACAAAGACAGTGAAAGAGAGAGAAATTCTTCCAAAATTCGTTCAGGGGCTGTGATGCAACCTGGATTGACCATATCTAGACCCACAGCTGATTGAGACATAAGGGTGGACACTCTTGGGGCTGAGAGGTTCGGTGAGGTTGGGTGAGCCAACGCAGACCCTTTCAAGTAATACTGCATGGTACCCATCCCATGGGTCCCAAATCTCCAGGTTCAAGGGCATCTTCCTACGTCGAAAACAGGCATGAGAAACCCAGAAGATGGTACACCGTGTGATCGGGAAAGGTTTCTAAAACGCACCTCATTTCTCATCTCCTTTGCTCGGGTTCGCCATTCCAGCCGATTTACTAGCCATCTCCCTCCTTGGAGAATCAGCACCTTTAACCTCCTGTTCCGTACAGGTTGCAATTTGTCCTGAGGATGAACGGGAAGAGGGGGAACCAATGAGAGACTAGCTCTAGGTGTTGGGACAGGCACAGGTCACTCTATTTTCCCATCAGGAAGAAGAATTAAGCACAAGCTCAGCCTGCCCCCCAGAACCAGAAAAGGGCCTGAAGCAATCCTGCGCTTTTGCGGCCAGCTCCCAAAAAAGCGAGGTGAAAAATGGAGCTCAGGGGCACTGCAATTCACAAACCTGCAGAGTTTTAAATGATACCTCTCGTCCACAAATATATTAAGGGAAGGCAACGAAGAGGCTTTGAAAGCAAGGCAGAATTGCAGGAAACAGATTTCAGGAGGTAGATTCGAATCGCCTTGAAAGCACATGAAAAGCGGCAAAACGTGGACAATGATGCCCTTGGCCAAAAAGGGCGTATGCGTTTTTTCCTGAATATATTCAGGAAAAAACGCATACGCCCTTTTTGGCCAACCAAGCAACCTGGAAAGGCTAATCAGCGCTCCAAAGGAGTCTCGCTTCCCAGCGGGCAAAAGGGCCATGCGGAAAAAAGTGTCCAAACCAGAAATGCAGGACCGGCCATGGAGAAATGGGAGCCTTGCTACGCTGATGGGTGGGATGTAAATTGCCAACAGCCACTCTGGAGAAGTGTACGGTGTGTTCTGAAACATCTAAAAAACACAGCTTGCGGGCTTCCCTGGTGGCGCAGTGGTTGAGAATCTGCCTGCTGATGCAGGGGACACGGGTTCGAGCCCTGGCCTGGGAAGATCCCACATGCCGCAGAGCGGCTGGGCCCGTGAGCCACAACTGCTGAGCCTGCGCATCTGGAGCCTGTGCTCCGCAACGAGAGAGGCCCGCGCATCGCGATGAAGAGTGGCCCCCGCTTGCCACAACTGGAGAAAGCCCTCGCACAGAAACGAAGACCCAACACAGCCAAAATCAATCAATCAATCAATCAATCAAACATACGCATCTGATTCAAGATCCTCATTAAAAAAAAAAAAAAAAAAAACACAGCTTGGAGAGCATAGGGCACTTCCACTCATGGGCGTATAAATTGGGAAAACTAAAAATCAGCAAGACAAAGGCACCCCAAAGTTTAGGGATGCTCTGTGGACAAGAACCCCCACTTCATTACACCTTAAATATCCTAGGAAAGAGAAAAATGGATAAAGAAGTTGTGGTCCTCATGTACAATGGAATATCACTCAGCCATGAAATCAACGTCATAAGGCTAGTAGCAGCACGATGAGTGGATTTAGGTACGACGATTCTAAGTGAAATAAGTCACACAGAAAAAGACACTTATCATAAGATATCACTTCTAGAGGGAATGTAAAAACAGCTACACTTGAACTGAATTGCAAAACAGAACAGAGTCACATGTTTAGGAAACACACTATGGCTGCTGAACGGGAAAGGTGAGGTGGGGTGATGCATAAAAGAAGGGTTTCAAATTAGCTCCGATACCGTTCCATAAACCCAATATGTAAGAGACAAGACCTATTCCTTTTTCAGTGAACTGGACTCAACACCCCCTATTCACCGCACAAGAATATATCTGACTAGTAAGAATCTTCAAACCTATGTATTGATATCTCTCTGTAAGTGAGTCAAGGGGGTGTAAAGCGGCATAAACACAGCCGTGAAAAGCAGCTAAACCCCATTATAAAAATAAATTACTTTTCAAAACCCGTGAAACAAAGACAGTGAAAGAGAGAGAAATTCTTACAAAATTCGTTCAGGGGCTGTGATGTAACCTGGATTGACCATATCTAGACCCACAGCTGATTGAGACATAAGGGTGGACACTCTTGGGGCTGAGAGGTTCGGTGAGGTTGGGTGAGCCAACGCAGACCCTTTCAAGTAATACTGCATGGTACCCATCCCATGGGTCCCAAATCTCCAGGTTCAAGGGCATCTTCCTACGTCGAAAACAGGCATGAGAAACCCAGAAGATGGTACACCGTGTGATCGGGAAAGGTTTCTAAAACGCACCTCATTTCTCATCTCCTTTGCTCGGGTTCGCCATTCCAGCCGATTTACTAGCCATCTCCCTCCTTGGAGAATCAGCACCTTTAACCTCCTGTTCCGTACAGGTTGCAATTTGTCCTGAGGATGAAGGGGAAGAGGGGGAACCAATGAGAGACCAGCTCTAGGTGTTGGGACAGGCACAGGTCACTCTATTTTCCCATCAGGAAGAAGAATTAAGCACAAGCTCAGCCTGCCCCCCAGAACCAGAAGAGGGCCTGAAGCAATCCTGCGCTTTTGCGGCCAGCTCCCAAAAAAGCGAGTTGAAAAATGGAGCTCAGGGGCACTGCAATTCACAAACCTGCAGAGCTTTAAATGATACCTCTCGTCCACAAATATATTAAGGGAAGGCAACGAAGAGGCTTTGAAAGCAAGGCAGAATTGCAGGAAACAGATTTCAGGAGGTAGATTCGAATCGCCTTGAAAGCACATGAAAAGCGGCAAAACGTGGACAATGATGCCCTTGGCCAAAAAGGGCGTATGCGTTTTTTCCTGAATATATTCAGGAAAAAACGCATACGCCCTTTTTGGCCAACCAAGCAACCTGGAAAGGCCAATCAGCGCTCCAAAGAAGTCTCGCTTCCCAGCGGGCAAAAGGGCCATGCGGAAAAAAGTGTCCAAACCAGAAATGCAGGACCGGCCATGGAGAAATGGGAGCCTTGCTACGCTGATGGGTGGGATGTAAATTGCCAACAGCCACTCTGGAGAAGTGTACGGTGTGTTCTGAAACATCTATAAAACACAGCTTGGAGAGCATAGGGCACTTCCACTCATGGCCGTATAAATTGGGAAAACTAAAAATCAGCAAGACACAGGCACCCCAAAGTTTAGGGCTGCTCTGTGGACAAGAACCCCCACTTCATTACACCTTAAATATCCTAGGAAAGAGAAAAATGGATAAAGAAGTTGTGGTCCTCATGTACAATGGAATATCACTCAGCCATGAAATCAACGTCATAAGGCTAGTAGCAGCACGATGAGTGGATTTAGGTACGACGATTCTAAGTGAAATAAGTCACACAGAAAAAGACACTTATCATAAGATATCACTTCTAGAGGGAATGTAAAAACCGCTACACTTGAACTGAATTGCAAAACAGAACAGAGTCCCACGTTTAGGAAACACACTATGGCTGCTGAACGGGAAAGGTGAGGTGGGGTGATGCATAAAACAAGGGTTTCAAATTAGCTCAGATACCGTTCCATAAACCCAATATGTAAGAGACAAGACCTATTCCTTTTTCAGTGAACTGGACTCAACACCCCCTATTCACCGCACAAGAATATATCTGACTAGTAAGAATCTTCAAACCTATGTATTGATATCTCTCTGTAAGTGAGTCAAGTGGGTGTAAAGCGGCATAAACACAGCCGTGAAAAGCAGCTAAACCCCATTATAAAAATAAATTACTTTTCAAAACCCGTGAAACAAAGACAGTGAAAGAGAGAGAAATTCTTCCAAAATTCGTTCAGGGGCTGTGATGCAACCTGGATTGACCATATCTAGACCCACAGCTGATTGAGACATAAGGGTGGACACTCTTGGGGCTGAGAGGTTCGGTGAGGTTGGGTGAGCCAACGAAGACCCTTTCAAGTAATACTGCATGGTACCCATCCCATGGGTCCCAAATCTCCAGGTTCAAGGGCATCTTCCTACGTCGAAAACAGGCATGAGAAACCCAGAAGATGGTACACCGTGTGATCGGGAAAGGTTTCTAAAACGCACCTCATTTCTCATCTCCTTTGCTCGGGTTCGCCATTCCAGCCGATTTACTAGCCATCTCCCTCCTTGGAGAATCAGCACCTTTAACCTCCTGTTCCGTACAGGTTGCAATTTGTCCTGAGGATGAACGGGAAGAGGGGGAACCAATGAGAGACTAGCTCTAGGTGTTGGGACAGGCACAGGTCACTCTATTTTCCCATCAGGAAGAAGAATTAAGCACAAGCTCAGCCTGCCCCCCAGAACCAGAAGAGGGCCTGAAGCAATCCTGCGCTTTTGCGGCCAGCTCCCAAAAAAGCGAGGTGAAAAATGGAGCTCAGGGGCACTGCAATTCACAAACCTGCAGAGTTTTAAATGATACCTCTCGTCCACAAATATATTAAGGGAAGGCAACGAAGAGGCTTTGAAAGCAAGGCAGAATTGCAGGAAACAGATTTCAGGAGGTAGATTCGAATCGCCTTGAAAGCACATGAAAAGCGGCAAAACGTGGACAATGATGCCCTTGGCCAAAAAGGGCGTATGCGTTTTTTCCTGAATATATTCAGGAAAAAACGCATACGCCCTTTTTGGCCAACCAAGCAACCTGGAAAGGCCAATCAGCGCTCCAAAGGAGTCTCGCTTCCCAGCGGGCAAAAGGGCCATGCGGAAAAAAGTGTCCAAACCAGAAATGCAGGACCGGCCATGGAGAAATGGGAGCCTTGCTACGCTGATGGGTGGGATGTAAATTGCCAACAGCCACTCTGGAGAAGTGTACGGTGTGTTCTGAAACATCTAAAAAACACAGCTTGCGGGCTTCCCTGGTGGCGCAGTGGTTGAGAATCTGCCTGCTGATGCAGGGGACACGGGTTCGAGCCCTGGCCTGGGAAGATCCCACATGCCGCAGAGCGGCTGGGCCCGTGAGCCACAACTGCTGAGCCTGCGCATCTGGAGCCTGTGCTCCGCAACGAGAGAGGCCCGCGCATCGCGATGAAGAGTGGCCCCCGCTTGCCACAACTGGAGAAAGCCCTCGCACAGAAACGAAGACCCAACACAGCCAAAATCAATCAATCAATCAATCAATCAAACATACGCATCTGATTCAAGATCCTCATTAAAAAAAAAAAAAAAAACACAGCTTGGAGAGCATAGGGCACTTCCACTCATGGGCGTATAAATTGGGAAAACTAAAAATCAGCAAGACACAGGCACCCCAAAGTTTAGGGCTGCTCTGTGGACAAGAACCCCCACTTCATTACACCTTAAATATCCTAGGAAAGAGAAAAATGGATAAAGAAGTTGTGGTCCTCATGTACAATGGAATATCACTCAGCCATGAAATCAACGTCATAAGGCTAGTAGCAGCACGATGAGTGGATTTAGGTACGACGATTCTAAGTGAAATAAGTCACACAGAAAAAGACACTTATCATAAGATATCACTTCTAGAGGGAATGTAAAAACCGCTACACTTGAACTGAATTGCAAAACAGAACAGAGTCACATGTTTAGGAAACACACTATGGCTGCTGAACGGGAAAGGTGAGGTGGGGTGATGCATAAAACAAGGGTTTCAAATTAGTTCCGATACCGTTCCATACACCCAATATGTAAGAGACAAGACCTATTCCTTTTTCAGTGAACTGGACTCAACACCCCCTATTCACCGCACAAGAATATATCTGACTAGTAAGAATCTTCAAACCTATGTATTGATATCTCTCTGTAAGTGAGTCAAGGGGGTGTAAAGCGGCATAAACACAGCCGTGAAAAGCAGCTAAACCCCATTATAAAAATAAATTACTTTTCAAAACCCGTGAAACAAAGACAGTGAAAGAGAGAGAAATTCTTACAAAATTCGTTCAGGGGCTGTGATGTAACCTGGATTGACCATATCTAGACCCACAGCTGATTGAGACATAAGGGTGGACACTCTTGGGGCTGAGAGGTTCGGTGAGGTTGGGTGAGCCAACGCAGACCCTTTCAAGTAATACTGCATGGTACCCATCCCATGGGTCCCAAATCTCCAGGTTCAAGGGCATCTTCCTACGTCGAAAACAGGCATGAGAAACCCAGAAGATGGTACACCGTGTGATCGGGAAAGGTTTCTAAAACGCAGCTCATTTCTCATCTCCTTTGCTCGGGTTCGCCATTCCAGCCGATTTACTAGCCATCTCCCTCCTTGGAGAATCAGCACCTTTAACCTCCTGTTCCGTACAGGTTGCAATTTGTCCTGAGGATGAAGGGGAAGAGGGGGAACCAATGAGAGACCAGCTCTAGGTGTTGGGACAGGCACAGGTCACTCTATTTTCCCATCAGGAAGAAGAATTAAGCACAAGCTCAGCCTGCCCCCCAGAACCAGAAGAGGGCCTGAAGCAATCCTGCGCTTTTGAGGCCAGCTCCCAAAAAAGCGAGTTGAAAAATGGAGCTCAGGGGCACTGCAATTCACAAACCTGCAGAGTTTTAAATGATACCTCTCGTCCACAAATATATTAAGGGAAGGCAACGAAGAGGCTTTGAATGCAAGGCAGAATTGCAGGAAACAGATTTCAGGAGGTAGATTCGAATCGCCTTGAAAGCACATGAAAAGCGGCAAAACGTGGACAATGATGCCCTTGGCCAAAAAGGGCGTATGCGTTTTTTCCTGAATATATTCAGGAAAAAACGCATACGCCCTTTTTGGCCAACCAAGCAACCTGGAAAGGCCAATCAGCGCTCCAAAGAAGTCTCGCTTCCCAGCGGGCAAAAGGGCCATGCGGAAAAAAGTGTCCAAACCAGAAATGCAGGACCGGCCATGGAGAAATGGGAGCCTTGCTACGCTGATGGGTGGGATGTAAATTGCCAACAGCCAATCTGGAGAAGTGTACGGTGTGTTCTGAAACATCTAAAAAACACAGCTTGGAGAGCATAGGGCACTTCCACTCATGGCCGTATAAATTGGGAAAACTAAAAATCAGCAAGACACAGGCACCCCAAAGTTTAGGGCTGCTCTGTGGACAAGAACCCCCACTTCATTACACCTTAAATATCCTAGGAAAGAGAAAAATGGATAAAGAAGTTGTGGTCCTCATGTACAATGGAATATCACTCAGCCATGAAATCAACGTCATAAGGCTAGTAGCAGCACGATGAGTGGATTTAGGTACGACGATTCTAAGTGAAATAAGTCACACAGAAAAAGACACTTATCATAAGATATCACTTCTAGAGGGAATGTAAAAACCGCTACACTTGAACTGAATTGCAAAACAGAACAGAGTCCCACGTTTAGGAAACACACTATGGCTGCTGAACGGGAAAGGTGAGGTGGGGTGATGCATAAAACAAGGGTTTCAAATTAGCTCAGATACCGTTCCATAAACCCAATATGTAAGAGACAAGACCTATTCCTTTTTCAGTGAACTGGACTCAACACCCCCTATTCACCGCACAAGAATATATCTGACTAGTAAGAATCTTCAAACCTATGTATTGATATCTCTCTGTAAGTGAGTCAAGGGGGTGTAAAGCGGCATAAACACAGCCGTGAAAAGCAGCTAAACCCCATTATAAAAATAAATTACTTTTCAAAACCCGTGAAACAAAGACAGTGAAAGAGAGAGAAATTCTTACAAAATTCGTTCAGGGGCTGTGATGCAACCTGGATTGACCATATCTAGACCCACAGCTGATTGAGACATAAGGGTGGACACTCTTGGGGCTGAGAGGTTCGGTGAGGTTGGGTGAGCCAACGCAGACCCTTTCAAGTAATACTGCATGGTACCCATCCCATGGGTCCCAAATCTCCAGGTTCAAGGGCATCTTCCTACGTCGAAAACAGGCATGAGAAACCCAGAAGATGGTACACCGTGTGATCGGGAAAGGTTTCTAAAACGCACCTCATTTCTCATCTCCTTTGCTCGGGTTCGCCATTCCAGCCGATTTACTAGCCATCTCCCTCCTTGGAGAATCAGCACCTTTAACCTCCTGTTCCGTACAGGTTGCAATTTGTCCTGAGGATGAAGGGGAAGAGGGGGAACCAATGAGAGACCAGCTCTAGGTGTTGGGACAGGCACAGGTCACTCTATTTTCCCATCAGGAAGAAGAATTAAGCACAAGCTCAGCCTGCCCCCCAGAACCAGAAGAGGGCCTGAAGCAATCCTGCGCTTTTGCGGCCAGCTCCCAAAAAAGCGAGTTGAAAAATGGAGCTCAGGGGCACTGCAATTCACAAACCTGCAGAGCTTTAAATGATACCTCTCGTCCACAAATATATTAAGGGAAGGCAACGAAGAGGCTTTGAAAGCAAGGCAGAATTGCAGGAAACAGATTTCAGGAGGTAGATTCGAATCGCCTTGAAAGCACATGAAAAGCGGCAAAACGTGGACAATGATGCCCTTGGCCAAAAAGGGCGTATGCGTTTTTTCCTGAATATATTCAGGAAAAAACGCATACGCCCTTTTTGGCCAACCAAGCAACCTGGAAAGGCCAATCAGCGCTCCAAAGAAGTCTCGCTTCCCAGCGGGCAAAAGGGCCATGCGGAAAAAAGTGTCCAAACCAGAAATGCAGGACCGGCCATGGAGAAATGGGAGCCTTGCTACGCTGATGGGTGGGATGTAAATTGCCAACAGCCACTCTGGAGAAGTGTACGGTGTGTTCTGAAACATCTATAAAACACAGCTTGGAGAGCATAGGGCACTTCCACTCATGGCCGTATAAATTGGGAAAACTAAAAATCAGCAAGACACAGGCACCCCAAAGTTTAGGGCTGCTCTGTGGACAAGAACCCCCACTTCATTACACCTTAAATATCCTAGGAAAGAGAAAAATGGATAAAGAAGTTGTGGTCCTCATGTACAATGGAATATCACTCAGCCATGAAATCAACGTCATAAGGCTAGTAGCAGCACGATGAGTGGATTTAGGTACGACGATTCTAAGTGAAATAAGTCACACAGAAAAAGACACTTATCATAAGATATCACTTCTAGAGGGAATGTAAAAACCGCTACACTTGAACTGAATTGCAAAACAGAACAGAGTCCCACGTTTAGGAAACACACTATGGCTGCTGAACGGGAAAGGTGAGGTGGGGTGATGCATAAAACAAGGGTTTCAAATTAGCTCAGATACCGTTCCATAAACCCAATATGTAAGAGACAAGACCTATTCCTTTTTCAGTGAACTGGACTCAACACCCCCTATTCACCGCACAAGAATATATCTGACTAGTAAGAATCTTCAAACCTATGTATTGATATCTCTCTGTAAGTGAGTCAAGTGGGTGTAAAGCGGCATAAACACAGCCGTGAAAAGCAGCTAAACCCCATTATAAAAATAAATTACTTTTCAAAACCCGTGAAACAAAGACAGTGAAAGAGAGAGAAATTCTTCCAAAATTCGTTCAGGGGCTGTGATGCAACCTGGATTGACCATATCTAGACCCACAGCTGATTGAGACATAAGGGTGGACACTCTTGGGGCTGAGAGGTTCGGTGAGGTTGGGTGAGCCAACGAAGACCCTTTCAAGTAATACTGCATGGTACCCATCCCATGGGTCCCAAATCTCCAGGTTCAAGGGCATCTTCCTACGTCGAAAACAGGCATGAGAAACCCAGAAGATGGTACACCGTGTGATCGGGAAAGGTTTCTAAAACGCACCTCATTTCTCATCTCCTTTGCTCGGGTTCGCCATTCCAGCCGATTTACTAGCCATCTCCCTCCTTGGAGAATCAGCACCTTTAACCTCCTGTTCCGTACAGGTTGCAATTTGTCCTGAGGATGAACGGGAAGAGGGGGAACCAATGAGAGACTAGCTCTAGGTGTTGGGACAGGCACAGGTCACTCTATTTTCCCATCAGGAAGAAGAATTAAGCACAAGCTCAGCCTGCCCCCCAGAACCAGAAGAGGGCCTGAAGCAATCCTGCGCTTTTGCGGCCAGCTCCCAAAAAAGCGAGGTGAAAAATGGAGCTCAGGGGCACTGCAATTCACAAACCTGCAGAGTTTTAAATGATACCTCTCGTCCACAAATATATTAAGGGAAGGCAACGAAGAGGCTTTGAAAGCAAGGCAGAATTGCAGGAAACAGATTTCAGGAGGTAGATTCGAATCGCCTTGAAAGCACATGAAAAGCGGCAAAACGTGGACAATGATGCCCTTGGCCAAAAAGGGCGTATGCGTTTTTTCCTGAATATATTCAGGAAAAAACGCATACGCCCTTTTTGGCCAACCAAGCAACCTGGAAAGGCCAATCAGCGCTCCAAAGGAGTCTCGCTTCCCAGCGGGCAAAAGGGCCATGCGGAAAAAAGTGTCCAAACCAGAAATGCAGGACCGGCCATGGAGAAATGGGAGCCTTGCTACGCTGATGGGTGGGATGTAAATTGCCAACAGCCACTCTGGAGAAGTGTACGGTGTGTTCTGAAACATCTAAAAAACACAGCTTGCGGGCTTCCCTGGTGGCGCAGTGGTTGAGAATCTGCCTGCTGATGCAGGGGACACGGGTTCGAGCCCTGGCCTGGGAAGATCCCACATGCCGCAGAGCGGCTGGGCCCGTGAGCCACAACTGCTGAGCCTGCGCATCTGGAGCCTGTGCTCCGCAACGAGAGAGGCCCGCGCATCGCGATGAAGAGTGGCCCCCGCTTGCCACAACTGGAGAAAGCCCTCGCACAGAAACGAAGACCCAACACAGCCAAAATCAATCAATCAATCAATCAATCAAACATACGCATCTGATTCAAGATCCTCATTAAAAAAAAAAAAAAAAAACACAGCTTGGAGAGCATAGGGCACTTCCACTCATGGGCGTATAAATTGGGAAAACTAAAAATCAGCAAGACACAGGCACCCCAAAGTTTAGGGCTGCTCTGTGGACAAGAACCCCCACTTCATTACACCTTAAATATCCTAGGAAAGAGAAAAATGGATAAAGAAGTTGTGGTCCTCATGTACAATGGAATATCACTCAGCCATGAAATCAACGTCATAAGGCTAGTAGCAGCACGATGAGTGGATTTAGGTACGACGATTCTAAGTGAAATAAGTCACACAGAAAAAGACACTTATCATAAGATATCACTTCTAGAGGGAATGTAAAAACCGCTACACTTGAACTGAATTGCAAAACAGAACAGAGTCACATGTTTAGGAAACACACTATGGTTGCTGAACGGGAAAGGTGAGGTGGGGTGATGCATAAAACAAGGGTTTCAAATTAGTTCCGATACCGTTCCATACACCCAATATGTAAGAGACAAGACCTATTCCTTTTTCAGTGAACTGGACTCAACACCCCCTATTCACCGCACAAGAATATATCTGACTAGTAAGAATCTTCAAACCTATGTATTGATATCTCTCTGTAAGTGAGTCAAGGGGGTGTAAAGCGGCATAAACACAGCCGTGAAAAGCAGCTAAACCCCATTATAAAAATAAATTACTTTTCAAAACCCGTGAAACAAAGACAGTGAAAGAGAGAGAAATTCTTACAAAATTCGTTCAGGGGCTGTGATGTAACCTGGATTGACCATATCTAGACCCACAGCTGATTGAGACATAAGGGTGGACACTCTTGGGGCTGAGAGGTTCGGTGAGGTTGGGTGAGCCAACGCAGACCCTTTCAAGTAATACTGCATGGTACCCATCCCATGGGTCCCAAATCTCCAGGTTCAAGGGCATCTTCCTACGTCGAAAACAGGCATGAGAAACCCAGAAGATGGTACACCGTGTGATCGGGAAAGGTTTCTAAAACGCAGCTCATTTCTCATCTCCTTTGCTCGGGTTCGCCATTCCAGCCGATTTACTAGCCATCTCCCTCCTTGGAGAATCAGCACCTTTAACCTCCTGTTCCGTACAGGTTGCAATTTGTCCTGAGGATGAAGGGGAAGAGGGGGAACCAATGAGAGACCAGCTCTAGGTGTTGGGACAGGCACAGGTCACTCTATTTTCCCATCAGGAAGAAGAATTAAGCACAAGCTCAGCCTGCCCCCCAGAACCAGAAGAGGGCCTGAAGCAATCCTGCGCTTTTGAGGCCAGCTCCCAAAAAAGCGAGTTGAAAAATGGAGCTCAGGGGCACTGCAATTCACAAACCTGCAGAGTTTTAAATGATACCTCTCGTCCACAAATATATTAAGGGAAGGCAACGAAGAGGCTTTGAATGCAAGGCAGAATTGCAGGAAACAGATTTCAGGAGGTAGATTCGAATCGCCTTGAAAGCACATGAAAAGCGGCAAAACGTGGACAATGATGCCCTTGGCCAAAAAGGGCGTATGCGTTTTTTCCTGAATATATTCAGGAAAAAACGCATACGCCCTTTTTGGCCAACCAAGCAACCTGGAAAGGCCAATCAGCGCTCCAAAGAAGTCTCGCTTCCCAGCGGGCAAAAGGGCCATGCGGAAAAAAGTGTCCAAACCAGAAATGCAGGACCGGCCATGGAGAAATGGGAGCCTTGCTACGCTGATGGGTGGGATGTAAATTGCCAACAGCCAATCTGGAGAAGTGTACGGTGTGTTCTGAAACATCTAAAAAACACAGCTTGGAGAGCATAGGGCACTTCCACTCATGGCCGTATAAATTGGGAAAACTAAAAATCAGCAAGACACAGGCACCCCAAAGTTTAGGGCTGCTCTGTGGACAAGAACCCCCACTTCATTACACCTTAAATATCCTAGGAAAGAGAAAAATGGATAAAGAAGTTGTGGTCCTCATGTACAATGGAATATCACTCAGCCATGAAATCAACGTCATAAGGCTAGTAGCAGCACGATGAGTGGATTTAGGTACGACGATTCTAAGTGAAATAAGTCACACAGAAAAAGACACTTATCATAAGATATCACTTCTAGAGGGAATGTAAAAACCGCTACACTTGAACTGAATTGCAAAACAGAACAGAGTCCCACGTTTAGGAAACACACTATGGCTGCTGAACGGGAAAGGTGAGGTGGGGTGATGCATAAAACAAGGGTTTCAAATTAGCTCAGATACCGTTCCATAAACCCAATATGTAAGAGACAAGACCTATTCCTTTTTCAGTGAACTGGACTCAACACCCCCTATTCACCGCACAAGAATATATCTGACTAGTAAGAATCTTCAAACCTATGTATTGATATCTCTCTGTAAGTGAGTCAAGGGGGTGTAAAGCGGCATAAACACAGCCGTGAAAAGCAGCTAAACCCCATTATAAAAATAAATTACTTTTCAAAACCCGTGAAACAAAGACAGTGAAAGAGAGAGAAATTCTTACAAAATTCGTTCAGGGGCTGTGATGCAACCTGGATTGACCATATCTAGACCCACAGCTGATTGAGACATAAGGGTGGACACTCTTGGGGCTGAGAGGTTCGGTGAGGTTGGGTGAGCCAACGCAGACCCTTTCAAGTAATACTGCATGGTACCCATCCCATGGGTCCCAAATCTCCAGGTTCAAGGGCATCTTCCTACGTCGAAAACAGGCATGAGAAACCCAGAAGATGGTACACCGTGTGATCGGGAAAGGTTTCTAAAACGCACCTCATTTCTCATCTCCTTTGCTCGGGTTCGCCATTCCAGCCGATTTACTAGCCATCTCCCTCCTTGGAGAATCAGCACCTTTAACCTCCTGTTCCGTACAGGTTGCAATTTGTCCTGAGGATGAAGGGGAAGAGGGGGAACCAATGAGAGACCAGCTCTAGGTGTTGGGACAGGCACAGGTCACTCTATTTTCCCATCAGGAAGAAGAATTAAGCACAAGCTCAGCCTGCCCCCCAGAACCAGAAGAGGGCCTGAAGCAATCCTGCGCTTTTGCGGCCAGCTCCCAAAAAAGCGAGTTGAAAAATGGAGCTCAGGGGCACTGCAATTCACAAACCTGCAGAGCTTTAAATGATACCTCTCGTCCACAAATATATTAAGGGAAGGCAACGAAGAGGCTTTGAAAGCAAGGCAGAATTGCAGGAAACAGATTTCAGGAGGTAGATTCGAATCGCCTTGAAAGCACATGAAAAGCGGCAAAACGTGGACAATGATGCCCTTGGCCAAAAAGGGCGTATGCGTTTTTTCCTGAATATATTCAGGAAAAAACGCATACGCCCTTTTTGGCCAACCAAGCAACCTGGAAAGGCCAATCAGCGCTCCAAAGAAGTCTCGCTTCCCAGCGGGCAAAAGGGCCATGCGGAAAAAAGTGTCCAAACCAGAAATGCAGGACCGGCCATGGAGAAATGGGAGCCTTGCTACGCTGATGGGTGGGATGTAAATTGCCAACAGCCACTCTGGAGAAGTGTACGGTGTGTTCTGAAACATCTATAAAACACAGCTTGGAGAGCATAGGGCACTTCCACTCATGGCCGTATAAATTGGGAAAACTAAAAATCAGCAAGACACAGGCACCCCAAAGTTTAGGGCTGCTCTGTGGACAAGAACCCCCACTTCATTACACCTTAAATATCCTAGGAAAGAGAAAAATGGATAAAGAAGTTGTGGTCCTCATGTACAATGGAATATCACTCAGCCATGAAATCAACGTCATAAGGCTAGTAGCAGCACGATGAGTGGATTTAGGTACGACGATTCTAAGTGAAATAAGTCACACAGAAAAAGACACTTATCATAAGATATCACTTCTAGAGGGAATGTAAAAACCGCTACACTTGAACTGAATTGCAAAACAGAACAGAGTCCCACGTTTAGGAAACACACTATGGCTGCTGAACGGGAAAGGTGAGGTGGGGTGATGCATAAAACAAGGGTTTCAAATTAGCTCAGATACCGTTCCATAAACCCAATATGTAAGAGACAAGACCTATTCCTTTTTCAGTGAACTGGACTCAACACCCCCTATTCACCGCACAAGAATATATCTGACTAGTAAGAATCTTCAAACCTATGTATTGATATCTCTCTGTAAGTGAGTCAAGTGGGTGTAAAGCGGCATAAACACAGCCGTGAAAAGCAGCTAAACCCCATTATAAAAATAAATTACTTTTCAAAACCCGTGAAACAAAGACAGTGAAAGAGAGAGAAATTCTTCCAAAATTCGTTCAGGGGCTGTGATGCAACCTGGATTGACCATATCTAGACCCACAGCTGATTGAGACATAAGGGTGGACACTCTTGGGGCTGAGAGGTTCGGTGAGGTTGGGTGAGCCAACGAAGACCCTTTCAAGTAATACTGCATGGTACCCATCCCATGGGTCCCAAATCTCCAGGTTCAAGGGCATCTTCCTACGTCGAAAACAGGCATGAGAAACCCAGAAGATGGTACACCGTGTGATCGGGAAAGGTTTCTAAAACGCACCTCATTTCTCATCTCCTTTGCTCGGGTTCGCCATTCCAGCCGATTTACTAGCCATCTCCCTCCTTGGAGAATCAGCACCTTTAACCTCCTGTTCCGTACAGGTTGCAATTTGTCCTGAGGATGAACGGGAAGAGGGGGAACCAATGAGAGACTAGCTCTAGGTGTTGGGACAGGCACAGGTCACTCTATTTTCCCATCAGGAAGAAGAATTAAGCACAAGCTCAGCCTGCCCCCCAGAACCAGAAGAGGGCCTGAAGCAATCCTGCGCTTTTGCGGCCAGCTCCCAAAAAAGCGAGGTGAAAAATGGAGCTCAGGGGCACTGCAATTCACAAACCTGCAGAGTTTTAAATGATACCTCTCGTCCACAAATATATTAAGGGAAGGCAACGAAGAGGCTTTGAAAGCAAGGCAGAATTGCAGGAAACAGATTTCAGGAGGTAGATTCGAATCGCCTTGAAAGCACATGAAAAGCGGCAAAACGTGGACAATGATGCCCTTGGCCAAAAAGGGCGTATGCGTTTTTTCCTGAATATATTCAGGAAAAAACGCATACGCCCTTTTTGGCCAACCAAGCAACCTGGAAAGGCCAATCAGCGCTCCAAAGGAGTCTCGCTTCCCAGCGGGCAAAAGGGCCATGCGGAAAAAAGTGTCCAAACCAGAAATGCAGGACCGGCCATGGAGAAATGGGAGCCTTGCTACGCTGATGGGTGGGATGTAAATTGCCAACAGCCACTCTGGAGAAGTGTACGGTGTGTTCTGAAACATCTAAAAAACACAGCTTGCGGGCTTCCCTGGTGGCGCAGTGGTTGAGAATCTGCCTGCTGATGCAGGGGACACGGGTTCGAGCCCTGGCCTGGGAAGATCCCACATGCCGCAGAGCGGCTGGGCCCGTGAGCCACAACTGCTGAGCCTGCGCATCTGGAGCCTGTGCTCCGCAACGAGAGAGGCCCGCGCATCGCGATGAAGAGTGGCCCCCGCTTGCCACAACTGGAGAAAGCCCTCGCACAGAAACGAAGACCCAACACAGCCAAAATCAATCAATCAATCAATCAATCAAACATACGCATCTGATTCAAGATCCTCATTAAAAAAAAAAAAAAAAAACACAGCTTGGAGAGCATAGGGCACTTCCACTCATGGGCGTATAAATTGGGAAAACTAAAAATCAGCAAGACACAGGCACCCCAAAGTTTAGGGCTGCTCTGTGGACAAGAACCCCCACTTCATTACACCTTAAATATCCTAGGAAAGAGAAAAATGGATAAAGAAGTTGTGGTCCTCATGTACAATGGAATATCACTCAGCCATGAAATCAACGTCATAAGGCTAGTAGCAGCACGATGAGTGGATTTAGGTACGACGATTCTAAGTGAAATAAGTCACACAGAAAAAGACACTTATCATAAGATATCACTTCTAGAGGGAATGTAAAAACCGCTACACTTGAACTGAATTGCAAAACAGAACAGAGTCACATGTTTAGGAAACACACTATGGCTGCTGAACGGGAAAGGTGAGGTGGGGTGATGCATAAAACAAGGGTTTCAAATTAGTTCCGATACCGTTCCATACACCCAATATGTAAGAGACAAGACCTATTCCTTTTTCAGTGAACTGGACTCAACACCCCCTATTCACCGCACAAGAATATATCTGACTAGTAAGAATCTTCAAACCTATGTATTGATATCTCTCTGTAAGTGAGTCAAGGGGGTGTAAAGCGGCATAAACACAGCCGTGAAAAGCAGCTAAACCCCATTATAAAAATAAATTACTTTTCAAAACCCGTGAAACAAAGACAGTGAAAGAGAGAGAAATTCTTACAAAATTCGTTCAGGGGCTGTGATGTAACCTGGATTGACCATATCTAGACCCACAGCTGATTGAGACATAAGGGTGGACACTCTTGGGGCTGAGAGGTTCGGTGAGGTTGGGTGAGCCAACGCAGACCCTTTCAAGTAATACTGCATGGTACCCATCCCATGGGTCCCAAATCTCCAGGTTCAAGGGCATCTTCCTACGTCGAAAACAGGCATGAGAAACCCAGAAGATGGTACACCGTGTGATCGGGAAAGGTTTCTAAAACGCAGCTCATTTCTCATCTCCTTTGCTCGGGTTCGCCATTCCAGCCGATTTACTAGCCATCTCCCTCCTTGGAGAATCAGCACCTTTAACCTCCTGTTCCGTACAGGTTGCAATTTGTCCTGAGGATGAAGGGGAAGAGGGGGAACCAATGAGAGACCAGCTCTAGGTGTTGGGACAGGCACAGGTCACTCTATTTTCCCATCAGGAAGAAGAATTAAGCACAAGCTCAGCCTGCCCCCCAGAACCAGAAGAGGGCCTGAAGCAATCCTGCGCTTTTGAGGCCAGCTCCCAAAAAAGCGAGTTGAAAAATGGAGCTCAGGGGCACTGCAATTCACAAACCTGCAGAGTTTTAAATGATACCTCTCGTCCACAAATATATTAAGGGAAGGCAACGAAGAGGCTTTGAATGCAAGGCAGAATTGCAGGAAACAGATTTCAGGAGGTAGATTCGAATCGCCTTGAAAGCACATGAAAAGCGGCAAAACGTGGACAATGATGCCCTTGGCCAAAAAGGGCGTATGCGTTTTTTCCTGAATATATTCAGGAAAAAACGCATACGCCCTTTTTGGCCAACCAAGCAACCTGGAAAGGCCAATCAGCGCTCCAAAGAAGTCTCGCTTCCCAGCGGGCAAAAGGGCCATGCGGAAAAAAGTGTCCAAACCAGAAATGCAGGACCGGCCATGGAGAAATGGGAGCCTTGCTACGCTGATGGGTGGGATGTAAATTGCCAACAGCCAATCTGGAGAAGTGTACGGTGTGTTCTGAAACATCTAAAAAACACAGCTTGGAGAGCATAGGGCACTTCCACTCATGGCCGTATAAATTGGGAAAACTAAAAATCAGCAAGACACAGGCACCCCAAAGTTTAGGGCTGCTCTGTGGACAAGAACCCCCACTTCATTACACCTTAAATATCCTAGGAAAGAGAAAAATGGATAAAGAAGTTGTGGTCCTCATGTACAATGGAATATCACTCAGCCATGAAATCAACGTCATAAGGCTAGTAGCAGCACGATGAGTGGATTTAGGTACGACGATTCTAAGTGAAATAAGTCACACAGAAAAAGACACTTATCATAAGATATCACTTCTAGAGGGAATGTAAAAACCGCTACACTTGAACTGAATTGCAAAACAGAACAGAGTCCCACGTTTAGGAAACACACTATGGCTGCTGAACGGGAAAGGTGAGGTGGGGTGATGCATAAAACAAGGGTTTCAAATTAGCTCAGATACCGTTCCATAAACCCAATATGTAAGAGACAAGACCTATTCCTTTTTCAGTGAACTGGACTCAACACCCCCTATTCACCGCACAAGAATATATCTGACTAGTAAGAATCTTCAAACCTATGTATTGATATCTCTCTGTAAGTGAGTCAAGGGGGTGTAAAGCGGCATAAACACAGCCGTGAAAAGCAGCTAAACCCCATTATAAAAATAAATTACTTTTCAAAACCCGTGAAACAAAGACAGTGAAAGAGAGAGAAATTCTTACAAAATTCGTTCAGGGGCTGTGATGCAACCTGGATTGACCATATCTAGACCCACAGCTGATTGAGACATAAGGGTGGACACTCTTGGGGCTGAGAGGTTCGGTGAGGTTGGGTGAGCCAACGCAGACCCTTTCAAGTAATACTGCATGGTACCCATCCCATGGGTCCCAAATCTCCAGGTTCAAGGGCATCTTCCTACGTCGAAAACAGGCATGAGAAACCCAGAAGATGGTACACCGTGTGATCGGGAAAGGTTTCTAAAACGCACCTCATTTCTCATCTCCTTTGCTCGGGTTCGCCATTCCAGCCGATTTACTAGCCATCTCCCTCCTTGGAGAATCAGCACCTTTAACCTCCTGTTCCGTACAGGTTGAAATTTGTCCTGAGGATGAACGGGAAGAGGGGGAACCAATGAGAGACTAGCTCTAGGTGTTGGGACAGGCACAGGTCACTCTATTTTCCCATCAGGAAGAAGAATTAAGCACAAGCTCAGCCTGCCCCCCAGAACCAGAAAAGGGCCTGAAGCAATCCTGCGCTTTTGCGGCCAGCTCCCAAAAAAGCGAGGTGAAAAATGGAGCTCAGGGGCACTGCAATTCACAAACCTGCAGAGTTTTAAATGATACCTCTCGTCCACAAATATATTAAGGGAAGGCAACGAAGAGGCTTTGAAAGCAAGGCAGAATTGCAGGAAACAGATTTCAGGAGGTAGATTCGAATCGCCTTGAAAGCACATGAAAAGCGGCAAAACGTGGACAATGATGCCCTTGGCCAAAAAGGGCGTATGCGTTTTTTCCTGAATATATTCAGGAAAAAACGCATACGCCCTTTTTGGCCAACCAAGCAACCTGGAAAGGCCAATCAGCGCTCCAAAGGAGTCTCGCTTCCCAGCGGGCAAAAGGGCCATGCGGAAAAAAGTGTCCAAACCAGAAATGCAGGACCGGCCATGGAGAAATGGGAGCCTTGCTACGCTGATGGGTGGGATGTAAATTGCCAACAGCCACTCTGGAGAAGTGTACGGTGTGTTCTGAAACATCTAAAAAACACAGCTTGCGGGCTTCCCTGGTGGCGCAGTGGTTGAGAATCTGCCTGCTGATGCAGGGGACACGGGTTCGAGCCCTGGCCTGGGAAGATCCCACATGCCGCAGAGCGGCTGGGCCCGTGAGCCACAACTGCTGAGCCTGCGCATCTGGAGCCTGTGCTCCGCAACGAGAGAGGCCCGCGCATCGCGATGAAGAGTGGCCCCCGCTTGCCACAACTGGAGAAAGCCCTCGCACAGAAACGAAGACCCAACACAGCCAAAATCAATCAATCAATCAATCAATCAAACATACGCATCTGATTCAAGATCCGCATTAAAAAAAAAAAAAAAAAAAACACAGCTTGGAGAGCATAGGGCACTTCCACTCATGGGCGTATAAATTGGGAAAACTAAAAATCAGCAAGACACAGGCACCCCAAAGTTTAGGGCTGCTCTGTGGACAAGAACCCCCACTTCATTACACCTTAAATATCCTAGGAAAGAGAAAAATGGATAAAGAAGTTGTGGTCCTCATGTACAATGGAATATCACTCAGCCATGAAATCAACGTCATAAGGCTAGTAGCAGCACGATGAGTGGATTTAGGTACGACGATTCTAAGTGAAATAAGTCACACAGAAAAAGACACTTATCATAAGATATCACTTCTAGAGGGAATGTAAAAACCGCTACACTTGAACTGAATTGCAAAACAGAACAGAGTCACATGTTTAGGAAACACACTATGGCTGCTGAACGGGAAAGGTGAGGTGGGGTGATGCATAAAACAAGGGTTTCAAATTAGCTCCGATACCGTTCCATAAACCCAATATGTAAGAGACAAGACCTATTCCTTTTTCAGTGAACTGGACTCAACACCCCCTATTCACCGCACAAGAATATATCTGACTAGTAAGAATCTTCAAACCTATGTATTGATATCTCTCTGTAAGTGAGTCAAGGGGGTGTAAAGCGGCATAAACACAGCCGTGAAAAGCAGCTAAACCCCATTATAAAAATAAATTACTTTTCAAAACCCGTGAAACAAAGACAGTGAAAGAGAGAGAAATTCTTACAAAATTCGTTCAGGGGCTGTGATGTAACCTGGATTGACCATATCTAGACCCACAGCTGATTGAGACATAAGGGTGGACACTCTTGGGGCTGAGAGGTTCGGTGAGGTTGGGTGAGCCAACGCAGACCCTTTCAAGTAATACTGCATGGTACCCATCCCATGGGTCCCAAATCTCCAGGTTCAAGGGCATCTTCCTACGTCGAAAACAGGCATGAGAAACCCAGAAGATGGTACACCGTGTGATCGGGAAAGGTTTCTAAAACGCAGCTCATTTCTCATCTCCTTTCCTCGGGTTCGCCATTCCAGCCGATTTACTAGCCATCTCCCTCCTTGGAGAATCAGCACCTTTAACCTCCTGTTCCGTACAGGTTGCAATTTGTCCTGAGGATGAAGGGGAAGAGGGGGAACCAATGAGAGACCAGCTCTAGGTGTTGGGACAGGCACAGGTCACTCTATTTTCCCATCAGGAAGAAGAATTAAGCACAAGCTCAGCCTGCCCCCCAGAACCAGAAGAGGGCCTGAAGCAATCCTGCGCTTTTGCGGCCAGCTCCCAAAAAAGCGAGTTGAAAAATGGAGCTCAGGGGCACTGCAATTCACAAACCTGCAGAGTTTTAAATGATACCTCTCGTCCACAAATATATTAAGGGAAGGCAACGAAGAGGCTTTGAAAGCAAGGCAGAATTGCAGGAAACAGATTTCAGGAGGTAGATTCGAATCGCCTTGAAAGCACATGAAAAGCGGCAAAACGTGGACAATGATGCCCTTGGCCAAAAAGGGCGTATGCGTTTTTTCCTGAATATATTCAGGAAAAAACGCATACGCCCTTTTTGGCCAACCAAGCAACCTGGAAAGGCCAATCAGCGCTCCAAAGAAGTCTCGCTTCCCAGCGGGCAAAAGGGCCATGCGGAAAAAAGTGTCCAAACCAGAAATGCAGGACCGGCCATGGAGAAATGGGAGCCTTGCTACGCTGATGGGTGGGATGTAAATTGCCAACAGCCACTCTGGAGAAGTGTACGGTGTGTTCTGAAACATCTAAAAAACACAGCTTGGAGAGCATAGGGCACTTCCACTCATGGGCGTATAAATTGGGAAAACTAAAAATCAGCAAGACACAGGCACCCCAATGTTTAGGGCTGCTCTGTGGACAAGAACCCCCACTTCATTACACCTTAAATATCCTAGGAAAGAGAAAAATGGATAAAGAAGTTGTGGTCCTCATGTACAATGGAATATCACTCAGCCATGAAATCAACGTCATAAGGCTAGTAGCAGCACGATGAGTGGATATAGGTACGACGATTCTAAGTGAAATAAGTCACACAGAAAAAGACACTTATCATAATATATCACTTCTAGAGGGAATGTAAAAACCGCTACACTTGAACTGAATTGCAAAACAGAACAGAGTCCCACGTTTAGGAAACACACTATGGCTGCTGAACGGGAAAGGTGAGGTGGGGTGATGCATAAAACAAGGGTTTCAAATTAGCTCAGATACCGTTCCATAAACCCAATATGTAATAGACAAGACCTACTCCTTGCTCAGTGAACTGGACTCAACACCCCCTATTCACCGCACAAGAATATATCTGACTAGTAAGAATCTTCAAACCTATGTATTGATATCTCTCTGTAAGTGAGTCAAGGGGGTGTAAAGCGGCATAAACACAGCCGTGAAAAGCAGCTAAACCCCATTATAAAAATAAATTACTTTTCAAAACCCGTGAAACAAAGACAGTGAAAGAGAGAGAAATTCTTACAAAATTCGTTCAGGGGCTGTGATGCAACCTGGATTGACCATATCTAGACCCACAGCTGATTGAGACATAAGGGTGGACACTCTTGGGGCTGAGAGGTTCGGTGAGGTTGGGTGAGCCAACGCAGACCCTTTCAAGTAATACTGCATGGTACCCATCCCATGGGTCCCAAATCTCCAGGTTCAAGGGCATCTTCCTACGTCGAAAACAGGCATGAGAAACCCAGAAGATGGTACACCGTGTGATCGGGAAAGGTTTCTAAAACGCACCTCATTTCTCATCTCCTTTGCTCGGGTTCGCCATTCCAGCCGATTTACTAGCCATCTCCCTCCTTGGAGAATCAGCACCTTTAACCTCCTGTTCCGTACAGGTTGCAATTTGTCCTGAGGATGAACGGGAAGAGGGGGAACCAATGAGAGACTAGCTCTAGGTGTTGGGACAGGCACAGGTCACTCTATTTTCCCATCAGGAAGAAGAATTAAGCACAAGCTCAGCCTGCCCCCCAGAACCAGAAAAGGGCCTGAAGCAATCCTGCGCTTTTGCGGCCAGCTCCCAAAAAAGCGAGGTGAAAAATGGAGCTCAGGGGCACTGCAATTCACAAACCTGCAGAGTTTTAAATGATACCTCTCGTCCACAAATATATTAAGGGAAGGCAACGAAGAGGCTTTGAAAGCAAGGCAGAATTGCAGGAAACAGATTTCAGGAGGTAGATTCGAATCGCCTTGAAAGCACATGAAAAGCGGCAAAACGTGGACAATGATGCCCTTGGCCAAAAAGGGCGTATGCGTTTTTTCCTGAATATATTCAGGAAAAAACGCATACGCCCTTTTTGGCCAACCAAGCAACCTGGAAAGGCCAATCAGCGCTCCAAAGGAGTCTCGCTTCCCAGCAGGCAAAAGGGCCATGCGGAAAAAAGTGTCCAAACCAGAAATGCAGGACCGGCCATGGAGAAATGGGAGCCTTGCTACGCTGATGGGTGGGATGTAAATTGCCAACAGCCACTCTGGAGAAGTGTACGGTGTGTTCTGAAACATCTAAAAAACACAGCTTGCGGGCTTCCCTGGTGGCGCAGTGGTTGAGAATCTGCCTGCTGATGCAGGGGACACGGGTTCGAGCCCTGGCCTGGGAAGATCCCACATGCCGCAGAGCGGCTGGGCCCGTGAGCCACAACTGCTGAGCCTGCGCATCTGGAGCCTGTGCTCCGCAACGAGAGAGGCCCGCGCATCGCGATGAAGAGTGGCCCCCGCTTGCCACAACTGGAGAAAGCCCTCGCACAGAAACGAAGACCCAACACAGCCAAAATCAATCAATCAATCAATCAATCAAACATACGCATCTGATTCAAGATCCTCATTAAAAAAAAAAAAAAAAAACACAGCTTGGAGAGCATAGGGCACTTCCACTCATGGGCGTATAAATTGGGAAAACTAAAAATCAGCAAGACACAGGCACCCCAAAGTTTAGGGCTGCTCTGTGGACAAGAACCCCCACTTCATTACACCTTAAATATCCTAGGAAAGAGAAAAATGGATAAAGAAGTTGTGGTCCTCATGTACAATGGAATATCACTCAGCCATGAAATCAACGTCATAAGGCTAGTAGCAGCACGATGAGTGGATTTAGGTACGACGATTCTAAGTGAAATAAGTCACACAGAAAAAGACACTTATCATAAGATATCACTTCTAGAGGGAATGTAAAAACCGCTACACTTGAACTGAATTGCAAAACAGAACAGAGTCACATGTTTAGGAAACACACTATGGCTGCTGAACGGGAAAGGTGAGGTGGGGTGATGCATAAAAGAAGGGTTTCAAATTAGCTCCGATACCGTTCCATAAACCCAATATGTAAGAGACAAGACCTATTCCTTTTTCAGTGAACTGGACTCAACACCCCCTATTCACCGCACAAGAATATATCTGACTAGTAAGAATCTTCAAACCTATGTATTGATATCTCTCTGTAAGTGAGTCAAGGGGGTGTAAAGCGGCATAAACACAGCCGTGAAAAGCAGCTAAACCCCATTATAAAAATACATTACTTTTCAAAACCCGTGAAACAAAGACAGTGAAAGAGAGAGAAATTCTTACAAAATTCGTTCAGGGGCTGTGATGTAACCTGGATTGACCATATCTAGACCCACAGCTGATTGAGACATAAGGGTGGACACTCTTGGGGCTGAGAGGTTCGGTGAGGTTGGGTGAGCCAACGCAGACCCTTTCAAGTAATACTGCATGGTACCCATCCCATGGGTCCCAAATCTCCAGGTTCAAGGGCATCTTCCTACGTCGAAAACAGGCATGAGAAACCCAGAAGATGGTACACCGTGTGATCGGGAAAGGTTTCTAAAACGCAGCTCATTTCTCATCTCCTTTGCTCGGGTTCGCCATTCCAGCCGATTTACTAGCCATCTCCCTCCTTGGAGAATCAGCACCTTTAACCTCCTGTTCCGTACAGGTTGCAATTTGTCCTGAGGATGAAGGGGAAGAGGGGGAACCAATGAGAGACCAGCTCTAGGTGTTGGGACAGGCACAGGTCACTCTATTTTCCCATCAGGAAGAAGAATTAAGCACAAGCTCAGCCTGCCCCCCAGAACCAGAAGAGGGCCTGAAGCAATCCTGCGCTTTTGCGGCCAGCTCCCAAAAAAGCGAGTTGAAAAATGGAGCTCAGGGGCACTGCAATTCACAAACCTGCAGAGTTTTAAATGATACCTCTCGTCCACAAATATATTAAGGGAAGGCAACGAAGAGGCTTTCAAAGCAAGGCAGAATTGCAGGAAACAGATTTCAGGAGGTAGATTCGAATCGCCTTGAAAGCACATGAAAAGCGGCAAAACGTGGACAATGATGCCCTTGGCCAAAAAGGGCGTATGCGTTTTTTCCTGAATATATTCAGGAAAAAACGCATACACCCTTTTTGGCCAACCAAGCAACCTGGAAAGGCCAATCAGCGCTCCAAAGAAGTCTCGCTTCCCAGCTGGCAAAAGGGCCATGCGGAAAAAAGTGTCCAAACCAGAAATGCAGGACCGGCCATGGAGAAATGGGAGCCTTGCTACGCTGATGGGTGGGATGTAAATTGCCAACAGCCACTCTGGAGAAGTGTACGGTGTGTTCTGAAACATCTAAAAAACACAGCTTGGAGAGCATAGGACACTTCCACTCATGGGCGTATAAATTGGGAAAACTAAAAATCAGCAAGACACAGGCACCCCAATGTTTAGGGCTGCTCTGTGGACAAGAACCCCCACTTCATTACACCTTAAATATCCTAGGAAAGAGAAAAATGGATAAAGAAGTTGTGGTCCTCATGTACAATGGAATATCACTCAGCCATGAAATCAACGTCATAAGGCTAGTAGCAGCACGATGAGTGGATTTAGGTACGACGATTCTAAGTGAAATAAGTCACACAGAAAAAGACACTTATCATAATATATCACTTCTAGAGGGAATGTAAAAACCGCTACACTTGAACTGAATTGCAAAACAGAACAGAGTCCCACGTTTAGGAAACACACTATGGCTGCTGAACGGGAAAGGTGAGGTGGGGTGATGCATAAAACAAGGGTTTCAAATTAGCTCCGATACCGTTCCATAAACCCAATATGTAATAGACAAGACCTACTCCTTGCTCAGTGAACTGGACTCAACACCCCCTATTCACCGCACAAGAATATATCTGACTAGTAAGAATCTTCAAACCTATGTATTGATATCTCTCTGTAAGTGAGTCAAGGGGGTGTAAAGCGGCATAAACACAGCCGTGAAAAGCAGCTAAACCCCATTATAAAAATAAATTACTTTTCAAAACCCGTGAAACAAAGACAGTGAAAGAGAGAGAAATTCTTACAAAATTCGTTCAGGGGCTGTGATGCAACCTGGATTGACCATATCTAGACCCACAGCTGATTGAGACATAAGGGTGGACACTCTTGGGGCTGAGAGGTTCGGTGAGGTTGGGTGAGCCAACGCAGACCCTTTCAAGTAATACTGCATGGTACCCATCCCATGGGTCCCAAATCTCCAGGTTCAAGGGCATCTTCCTACGTCGAAAACAGGCATGAGAAACCCAGAAGATGGTACACCGTGTGATCGGGAAAGGTTTCTAAAACGTACCTCATTTCTCATCTCCTTTGCTCGGGTTCGCCATTCCAGCCGATTTACTAGCCATCTCCCTCCTTGGAGAATCAGCACCTTTAACCTCCTGTTCCGTACAGGTTGCAATTTGTCCTGATGATGAAGGGGAAGAGGGGGAACCAATGAGAGACTAGCTCTAGGTGTTGGGACAGGCACAGGTCACTCTATTTTCCCATCAGGAAGAAGAATTAAGCACAAGCTCAGCCTGCCCCCCAGAACCAGAAGAGGGCCTGAAGCAATCCTGCGCTTTTGCGGCCAGCTCCCAAAAAAGCGAGTTGAAAAATGGAGCTCAGGGGCACTGCAATTCACAAACCTGCAGAGTTTTAAATGATACCTCTCGTCCACAAATATATTAAGGGAAGGCAACGAAGAGGCTTTGAAAGCAAGGCAGAATTGCAGGAAACAGATTTCAGGAGGTAGATTCGAATCGCCTTGAAAGCACATGAAAAGCGGCAAAACGTGGACAATGATGCCCTTGGCCAAAAAGGGCGTATGCGTTTTTTCCTGAATATATTCAGGAAAAAACGCATACGCCCTTTTTGGCCAACCAAGCAACCTGGAAAGGCCAATCAGCGCTCCAAAGAAGTCTCGCTTCCCAGCGGGCAAAAGGGCCATGCGGAAAAAAGTGTCCAAACCAGAAATGCAGGACCGGCCATGGAGAAATGGGAGCCTTGCTACGCTGATGGGTGGGATGTAAATTGCCAACAGCCACTCTGGAGAAGTGTACGGTGTGTTCTGAAACATCTAAAAAACACAGCTTGGAGAGCATAGGGCACTTCCACTCATGGCCGTATAAATTGGGAAAACTAAAAATCAGCAAGACACAGGCACCCCAAAGTTTAGGGCTGCTCTGTGGACAAGAACCCCCACTTCATTACACCTTAAATATCCTAGGAAAGAGAAAAATGGATAAAGAAGTTGTGGTCCTCATATACAATGGAATATCACTCAGCCATGAAATCAACGTCATAAGGCTAGTAGCAGCACGATGAGTGGATTTAGGTACGACGATTCTAAGTGAAATAAGTCACACAGAAAAAGACACTTATCATAAGATATCACTTCTAGAGGGAATGTAAAAACCGCTACACTTGAACTGAATTGCAAAACAGAACAGAGTCCCACGTTTAGGAAACACACTATGGCTGCTGAACGGGAAAGGTGAGGTGGGGTGATGCATAAAACAAGGGTTTCAAATTAGCTCAGATACCGTTCCATAAACCCAATATGTAATAGACAAGACCTACTCCTTGCTCAGTGAACTGGACTCAACACCCCCTATTCACCGCACAAGAATATATCTGACTAGTAAGAATCTTCAAACCTATGTATTGATATCTCTCTGTAAGTGAGTCAAGGGGGTGTAAAGCGGCATAAACACAGCCGTGAAAAGCAGCTAAACCCCATTATAAAAATAAATTACTTTTCAAAACCCGTGAAACAAAGACAGTGAAAGAGAGAGAAATTCTTACAAAATTCGTTCAGGGGCTGTGATGCAACCTGGATTGACCATATCTAGACCCACAGCTGATTGAGACATAAGGGTGGACACTCTTGGGGCTGAGAGGTTCGGTGAGGTTGGGTGAGCCAACGCAGACCCTTTCAAGTAATACTGCATGGTACCCATCCCATGGGTCCCAAATCTCCAGGTTCAAGGGCATCTTCCTACGTCGAAAACAGGCATGAGAAACCCAGAAGATGGTACACCGTGTGATCGGGAAAGGTTTCTAAAACGCACCTCATTTCTCATCTCCTTTGCTCGGGTTCGCCATTCCAGCCGATTTACTAGCCATCTCCCTCCTTGGAGAATCAGCACCTTTAACCTCCTGTTCCGTACAGGTTGCAATTTGTCCTGAGGATGAACGGGAAGAGGGGGAACCAATGAGAGACTAGCTCTAGGTGTTGGGACAGGCACAGGTCACTCTATTTTCCCATCAGGAAGAAGAATTAAGCACAAGCTCAGCCTGCCCCCCAGAACCAGAAAAGGGCCTGAAGCAATCCTGCGCTTTTGCGGCCAGCTCCCAAAAAAGCGAGGTGAAAAATGGAGCTCAGGGGCACTGCAATTCACAAACCTGCAGAGTTTTAAATGATACCTCTCGTCCACAAATATATTAAGGGAAGGCAACGAAGAGGCTTTGAAAGCAAGGCAGAATTGCAGGAAACAGATTTCAGGAGGTAGATTCGAATCGCCTTGAAAGCACATGAAAAGCGGCAAAACGTGGACAATGATGCCCTTGGCCAAAAAGGGCGTATGCGTTTTTTCCTGAATATATTCAGGAAAAAACGCATACGCCCTTTTTGGCCAACCAAGCAACCTGGAAAGGCCAATCAGCGCTCCAAAGGAGTCTCGCTTCCCAGCAGGCAAAAGGGCCATGCGGAAAAAAGTGTCCAAACCAGAAATGCAGGACCGGCCATGGAGAAATGGGAGCCTTGCTACGCTGATGGGTGGGATGTAAATTGCCAACAGCCACTCTGGAGAAGTGTACGGTGTGTTCTGAAACATCTAAAAAACACAGCTTGCGGGCTTCCCTGGTGGCGCAGTGGTTGAGAATCTGCCTGCTGATGCAGGGGACACGGGTTCGAGCCCTGGCCTGGGAAGATCCCACATGCCGCAGAGCGGCTGGGCCCGTGAGCCACAACTGCTGAGCCTGCGCATCTGGAGCCTGTGCTCCGCAACGAGAGAGGCCCGCGCATCGCGATGAAGAGTGGCCCCCGCTTGCCACAACTGGAGAAAGCCCTCGCACAGAAACGAAGACCCAACACAGCCAAAATCAATCAATCAATCAATCAATCAAACATACGCATCTGATTCAAGATCCTCATTAAAAAAAAAAAAAAAAAACACAGCTTGGAGAGCATAGGGCACTTCCACTCATGGGCGTATAAATTGGGAAAACTAAAAATCAGCAAGACACAGGCACCCCAAAGTTTAGGGCTGCTCTGTGGACAAGAACCCCCACTTCATTACACCTTAAATATCCTAGGAAAGAGAAAAATGGATAAAGAAGTTGTGGTCCTCATGTACAATGGAATATCACTCAGCCATGAAATCAACGTCATAAGGCTAGTAGCAGCACGATGAGTGGATTTAGGTACGACGATTCTAAGTGAAATAAGTCACACAGAAAAAGACACTTATCATAAGATATCACTTCTAGAGGGAATGTAAAAACCGCTACACTTGAACTGAATTGCAAAACAGAACAGAGTCACATGTTTAGGAAACACACTATGGCTGCTGAACGGGAAAGGTGAGGTGGGGTGATGCATAAAAGAAGGGTTTCAAATTAGCTCCGATACCGTTCCATAAACCCAATATGTAAGAGACAAGACCTATTCCTTTTTCAGTGAACTGGACTCAACACCCCCTATTCACCGCACAAGAATATATCTGACTAGTAAGGATCTTCAAACCTATGTATTGATATCTCTCTGTAAGTGAGTCAAGGGGGTGTAAAGCGGCATAAACACAGCCGTGAAAAGCAGCTAAACCCCATTATAAAAATACATTACTTTTCAAAACCCGTGAAACAAAGACAGTGAAAGAGAGAGAAATTCTTACAAAATTCGTTCAGGGGCTGTGATGTAACCTGGATTGACCATATCTAGACCCACAGCTGATTGAGACATAAGGGTGGACACTCTTGGGGCTGAGAGGTTCGGTGAGGTTGGGTGAGCCAACGCAGACCCTTTCAAGTAATACTGCATGGTACCCATCCCATGGGTCCCAAATCTCCAGGTTCAAGGGCATCTTCCTACGTCGAAAACAGGCATGAGAAACCCAGAAGATGGTACACCGTGTGATCGGGAAAGGTTTCTAAAACGCAGCTCATTTCTCATCTCCTTTGCTCGGGTTCGCCATTCCAGCCGATTTACTAGCCATCTCCCTCCTTGGAGAATCAGCACCTTTAACCTCCTGTTCCGTACAGGTTGCAATTTGTCCTGAGGATGAAGGGGAAGAGGGGGAACCAATGAGAGACCAGCTCTAGGTGTTGGGACAGGCACAGGTCACTCTATTTTCCCATCAGGAAGAAGAATTAAGCACAAGCTCAGCCTGCCCCCCAGAACCAGAAGAGGGCCTGAAGCAATCCTGCGCTTTTGCGGCCAGCTCCCAAAAAAGCGAGTTGAAAAATGGAGCTCAGGGGCACTGCAATTCACAAACCTGCAGAGTTTTAAATGATACCTCTCGTCCACAAATATATTAAGGGAAGGCAACGAAGAGGCTTTCAAAGCAAGGCAGAATTGCAGGAAACAGATTTCAGGAGGTAGATTCGAATCGCCTTGAAAGCACATGAAAAGCGGCAAAACGTGGACAATGATGCCCTTGGCCAAAAAGGGCGTATGCGTTTTTTCCTGAATATATTCAGGAAAAAACGCATACACCCTTTTTGGCCAACCAAGCAACCTGGAAAGGCCAATCAGCGCTCCAAAGAAGTCTCGCTTCCCAGCTGGCAAAAGGGCCATGCGGAAAAAAGTGTCCAAACCAGAAATGCAGGACCGGCCATGGAGAAATGGGAGCCTTGCTACGCTGATGGGTGGGATGTAAATTGCCAACAGCCACTCTGGAGAAGTGTACGGTGTGTTCTGAAACATCTAAAAAACACAGCTTGGAGAGCATAGGACACTTCCACTCATGGGCGTATAAATTGGGAAAACTAAAAATCAGCAAGACACAGGCACCCCAATGTTTAGGGCTGCTCTGTGGACAAGAACCCCCACTTCATTACACCTTAAATATCCTAGGAAAGAGAAAAATGGATAAAGAAGTTGTGGTCCTCATGTACAATGGAATATCACTCAGCCATGAAATCAACGTCATAAGGCTAGTAGCAGCACGATGAGTGGATTTAGGTACGACGATTCTAAGTGAAATAAGTCACACAGAAAAAGACACTTATCATAATATATCACTTCTAGAGGGAATGTAAAAACCGCTACACTTGAACTGAATTGCAAAACAGAACAGAGTCCCACGTTTAGGAAACACACTATGGCTGCTGAACGGGAAAGGTGAGGTGGGGTGATGCATAAAACAAGGGTTTCAAATTAGCTCCGATACCGTTCCATAAACCCAATATGTAATAGACAAGACCTACTCCTTGCTCAGTGAACTGGACTCAACACCCCCTATTCACCGCACAAGAATATATCTGACTAGTAAGAATCTTCAAACCTATGTATTGATATCTCTCTGTAAGTGAGTCAAGGGGGTGTAAAGCGGCATAAACACAGCCGTGAAAAGCAGCTAAACCCCATTATAAAAATAAATTACTTTTCAAAACCCGTGAAACAAAGACAGTGAAAGAGAGAGAAATTCTTACAAAATTCGTTCAGGGGCTGTGATGCAACCTGGATTGACCATATCTAGACCCACAGCTGATTGAGACATAAGGGTGGACACTCTTGGGGCTGAGAGGTTCGGTGAGGTTGGGTGAGCCAACGCAGACCCTTTCAAGTAATACTGCATGGTACCCATCCCATGGGTCCCAAATCTCCAGGTTCAAGGGCATCTTCCTACGTCGAAAACAGGCATGAGAAACCCAGAAGATGGTACACCGTGTGATCGGGAAAGGTTTCTAAAACGTACCTCATTTCTCATCTCCTTTGCTCGGGTTCGCCATTCCAGCCGATTTACTAGCCATCTCCCTCCTTGGAGAATCAGCACCTTTAACCTCCTGTTCCGTACAGGTTGCAATTTGTCCTGATGATGAAGGGGAAGAGGGGGAACCAATGAGAGACTAGCTCTAGGTGTTGGGACAGGCACAGGTCACTCTATTTTCCCATCAGGAAGAAGAATTAAGCACAAGCTCAGCCTGCCCCCCAGAACCAGAAGAGGGCCTGAAGCAATCCTGCGCTTTTGCGGCCAGCTCCCAAAAAAGCGAGTTGAAAAATGGAGCTCAGGGGCACTGCAATTCACAAACCTGCAGAGTTTTAAATGATACCTCTCGTCCACAAATATATTAAGGGAAGGCAACGAAGAGGCTTTGAAAGCAAGGCAGAATTGCAGGAAACAGATTTCAGGAGGTAGATTCGAATCGCCTTGAAAGCACATGAAAAGCGGCAAAACGTGGACAATGATGCCCTTGGCCAAAAAGGGCGTATGCGTTTTTTCCTGAATATATTCAGGAAAAAACGCATACGCCCTTTTTGGCCAACCAAGCAACCTGGAAAGGCCAATCAGCGCTCCAAAGAAGTCTCGCTTCCCAGCGGGCAAAAGGGCCATGCGGAAAAAAGTGTCCAAACCAGAAATGCAGGACCGGCCATGGAGAAATGGGAGCCTTGCTACGCTGATGGGTGGGATGTAAATTGCCAACAGCCACTCTGGAGAAGTGTACGGTGTGTTCTGAAACATCTAAAAAACACAGCTTGGAGAGCATAGGGCACTTCCACTCATGGCCGTATAAATTGGGAAAACTAAAAATCAGCAAGACACAGGCACCCCAAAGTTTAGGGCTGCTCTGTGGACAAGAACCCCCACTTCATTACACCTTAAATATCCTAGGAAAGAGAAAAATGGATAAAGAAGTTGTGGTCCTCATATACAATGGAATATCACTCAGCCATGAAATCAACGTCATAAGGCTAGTAGCAGCACGATGAGTGGATTTAGGTACGACGATTCTAAGTGAAATAAGTCACACAGAAAAAGACACTTATCATAAGATATCACTTCTAGAGGGAATGTAAAAACCGCTACACTTGAACTGAATTGCAAAACAGAACAGAGTCCCACGTTTAGGAAACACACTATGGCTGCTGAACGGGAAAGGTGAGGTGGGGTGATGCATAAAACAAGGGTTTCAAATTAGCTCAGATACCGTTCCATAAACCCAATATGTAAGAGACAAGACCTATTCCTTTTTCAGTGAACTGGACTCAACACCCCCTATTCACCGCACAAGAATATATCTGACTAGTAAGAATCTTCAAACCTATGTATTGATATCTCTCTGTAAGTGAGTCAAGGGGGTGTAAAGCGGCATAAACACAGCCGTGAAAAGCAGCTAAACCCCATTATAAAAATAAATTACTTTTCAAAACCCGTGAAACAAAGACAGTGAAAGAGAGAGAAATTCTTACAAAATTCGTTCAGGGGCTGTGATGCAACCTGGATTGACCATATCTAGACCCACAGCTGATTGAGACATAAGGGTGGACACTCTTGGGGCTGCGAGGTTCGGTGAGGTTGGGTGAGCCAACGCAGACCCTTTCAAGTAATACTGCATGGTACCCATCCCATGGGTCCCAAATCTCCAGGTTCAAGGGCATCTTCCTACGTCGAAAACAGGCATGAGAAACCCAGAAGATGGTACACCGTGTGATCGGGAAAGGTTTCTAAAACGCACCTCATTTCTCATCTCCTTTGCTCGGGTTCGCCATTCCAGCCGATTTACTAGCCATCTCCCTCCTTGGAGAATCAGCACCTTTAACTTCCTGTTCCGTACAGGTTGCAATTTGTCCTGAGGATGAAGGGGAAGAGGGGGAACCAATGAGAGACTAGCTCTAGGTGTTGGGACAGGCACAGGTCACTCTATTTTCCCATCAGGAAGAAGAATTAAGCACAAGCTCAGCCTGCCCCCCAGAACCAGAAGAGGGCCTGAAGCAATCCTGCGCTTTTGCGGCCAGCTCCCAAAAAAGCGAGTTGAAAAATGGAGCTCAGGGGCACTGCAATTCACAAACCTGCAGAGTTTTAAATGATACCTCTCGTCCACAAATATATTAAGGGAAGGCAACGAAGAGGCTTTGAAAGCAAGGCAGAATTGCAGGAAACAGATTTCAGGAGGTAGATTCGAATCGCCTTGAAAGCACATGAAAAGCGGCAAAACGTGGACAATGATGCCCTTGGCCAAAAAGGGCGTATGCGTTTTTTCCTGAATATATTCAGGAAAAAACGCATACGCCCTTTTTGGCCAACCAAGCAACCTGGAAAGGCCAATCAGCGCTCCAAAGAAGTCTCGCTTCCCAGCGGGCAAAAGGGCCATGCGGAAAAAAGTGTCCAAACCAGAAATGCAGGACCGGCCATGGAGAAATGGGAGCCTTGCTACGCTGATGGGTGGGATGTAAATTGCCAACAGCCACTCTGGAGAAGTGTACGGTGTGTTCTGAAACATCTAAAAAACACAGCTTGGAGAGCATAGGGCACTTCCACTCATGGGCGTATAAATTGGGAAAACTAAAAATCAGCAAGACACAGGCACCCCAATGTTTAGGGCTGCTCTGTGGACAAGAACCCCCACTTCATTACACCTTAAATATCCTAGGAAAGAGAAAAATGGATAAAGAAGTTGTGGTCCTCATGTACAATGGAATATCACTCAGCCATGAAATCAACGTCATAAGGCTAGTAGCAGCACGATGAGTGGATTTAGGTACGACGATTCTAAGTGAAATAAGTCACACAGAAAAAGACACTTATCATAATATATCACTTCTAGAGGGAATGTAAAAACCGCTACACTTGAACTGAATTGCAAAACAGAACAGAGTCCCACGTTTAGGAAACACACTATGGCTGCTGAACGGGAAAGGTGAGGTGGGGTGATGCATAAAACAAGGGTTTCAAATTAGCTCCGATACCGTTCCATAAACCCAATATGTAATAGACAAGACCTACTCCTTGCTCAGTGAACTGGACTCAACACCCCCTATTCACCGCACAAGAATATATCTGACTAGTAAGAATCTTCAAACCTATGTATTGATATCTCTCTGTAAGTGAGTCAAGGGGGTGTAAAGCGGCATAAACACAGCCGTGAAAAGCAGCTAAACCCCATTATAAAAATAAATTACTTTTCAAAACCCGTGAAACAAAGACAGTGAAAGAGAGAGAAATTCTTACAAAATTCGTTCAGGGGCTGTGATGCAACCTGGATTGACCATATCTAGACCCACAGCTGATTGAGACATAAGGGTGGACACTCTTGGGGCTGAGAGGTTCGGTGAGGTTGGGTGAGCCAACGCAGACCCTTTCAAGTAATACTGCATGGTACCCATCCCATGGGTCCCAAATCTCCAGGTTCAAGGGCATCTTCCTACGTCGAAAACAGGCATGAGAAACCCAGAAGATGGTACACCGTGTGATCGGGAAAGGTTTCTAAAACGTACCTCATTTCTCATCTCCTTTGCTCGGGTTCGCCATTCCAGCCGATTTACTAGCCATCTCCCTCCTTGGAGAATCAGCACCTTTAACCTCCTGTTCCGTACAGGTTGCAATTTGTCCTGAGGATGAAGGGGAAGAGGGGGAACCAATGAGAGACTAGCTCTAGGTGTTGGGACAGGCACAGGTCACTCTATTTTCCCATCAGGAAGAAGAATTAAGCACAAGCTCAGCCTGCCCCCCAGAACCAGAAGAGGGCCTGAAGCAATCCTGCGCTTTTGCGGCCAGCTCCCAAAAAAGCGAGTTGAAAAATGGAGCTCAGGGGCACTGCAATTCACAGACCTGCAGAGTTTTAAATGATACCTCTCGTCCACAAATATATTAAGGGAAGGCAACGAAGAGGCTTTGAAAGCAAGGCAGAATTGCAGGAAACAGATTTCAGGAGGTAGATTCGAATCGCCTTGAAAGCACATGAAAAGCGGCAAAACGTGGACTATGATGACCTTGGCCAAAAAGGGCGTATGCGTTTTTTCCTGAATATATTCAGGAAAAAACGCATACGCCCTTTTTGGCCAACCAAGCAACCTGGAAAGGCCAATCAGTGCTCCAAAGAAGTCTCGCTTCCCAGCGGGCAAAAGGGCCATGCGGAAAAAAGTGTCCAAACCAGAAATGCAGGACCGGCCATGGAGAAATGGGAGCCTTGCTACGCTGATGGGTGGGATGTAAATTGCCAACAGCCACTCTGGAGAAGTGTACGGTGTGTTCTGAAACATCTAAAAAACACAGCTTGGAGAGCATAGGGCACTTCCACTCATGGCCGTATAAATTGGGAAAACTAAAAATCAGCAAGACACAGGTACCCCAAAGTTTAGGGCTGCTCTGTGGACAAGAACCCCCACTTCATTACACCTTAAATATCCTAGGAAAGAGAAAAATGGATAAAGAAGTTGTGGTCCTCATATACAATGGAATATCACTCAGCCATGAAATCAACGTCATAAGGCTAGTAGCAGCACGATGAGTGGATTTAGGTACGACGATTCTAAGTGAAATAAGTCACACAGAAAAAGACACTTATCATAAGATATCACTTCTAGAGGGAATGTAAAAACCGCTACACTTGAACTGAATTGCAAAACAGAACAGAGTCCCACGTTTAGGAAACACACTATGGCTGCTGAACGGGAAAGGTGAGGTGGGGTGATGCATAAAACAAGGGTTTCAAATTAGCTCAGATACCGTTCCATAAACCCAATATGTAAGAGACAAGACCTATTCCTTTTTCAGTGAACTGGACTCAACACCCCCTATTCACCGCACAAGAATATATCTGACTAGTAAGAATCTTCAAACCTATGTATTGATATCTCTCTGTAAGTGAGTCAAGGGGGTGTAAAGCGGCATAAACACAGCCGTGAAAAGCAGCTAAACCCCATTATAAAAATAAATTACTTTTCAAAACCCGTGAAACAAAGACAGTGAAAGAGAGAGAAATTCTTACAAAATTCGTTCAGGGGCTGTGATGCAACCTGGATTGACCATATCTAGACCCACAGCTGATTGAGACATAAGGGTGGACACTCTTGGGGCTGCGAGGTTCGGTGAGGTTGGGTGAGCCAACGCAGACCCTTTCAAGTAATACTGCATGGTACCCATCCCATGGGTCCCAAATCTCCAGGTTCAAGGGCATCTTCCTACGTCGAAAACAGGCATGAGAAACCCAGAAGATGGTACACCGTGTGATCGGGAAAGGTTTCTAAAACGCACCTCATTTCTCATCTCCTTTGCTCGGGTTCGCCATTCCAGCCGATTTACTAGCCATCTCCCTCCTTGGAGAATCAGCACCTTTAACCTCCTGTTCCGTACAGGTTGCAATTTGTCCTGAGGATGAAGGGGAAGAGGGGGAACCAATGAGAGACTAGCTCTAGGTGTTGGGACAGGCACAGGTCACTCTATTTTCCCATCAGGAAGAAGAATTAAGCACAAGCTCAGCCTGCCCCCCAGAACCAGAAGAGGGCCTGAAGCAATCCTGCGCTTTTGCGGCCAGCTCCCAAAAAAGCGAGTTGAAAAATGGAGCTCAGGGGCACTGCAATTCACAAACCTGCAGAGTTTTAAATGATACCTCTCGTCCACAAATATATTAAGGGAAGGCAACGAAGAGGCTTTGAAAGCAAGGCAGAATTGCAGGAAACAGATTTCAGGAGGTAGATTCGAATCGCCTTGAAAGCACATGAAAAGCGGCAAAACGTGGACAATGATGCCCTTGGCCAAAAAGGGCGTATGCGTTTTTTCCTGAATATATTCAGGAAAAAACGCATACGCCCTTTTTGGCCAACCAAGCAACCTGGAAAGGCCAATCAGCGCTCCAAAGAAGTCTCGCTTCCCAGCGGGCAAAAGGGCCATGCGGAAAAAAGTGTCCAAACCAGAAATGCAGGACCGGCCATGGAGAAATGGGAGCCTTGCTACGCTGATGGGTGGGATGTAAATTGCCAACAGCCACTCTGGAGAAGTGTACGGTGTGTTCTGAAACATCTAAAAAACACAGCTTGGAGAGCATAGGGCACTTCCACTCATGGGCGTATAAATTGGGAAAACTAAAAATCAGCAAGACACAGGCACCCCAAAGTTTAGGGCTGCTCTGTGGACAAGAACCCCCACTTCATTACACCTTAAATATCCTAGGAAAGAGAAAAATGGATAAAGAAGTTGTGGTCCTCATGTACAATGGAATATCACTCAGCCATGAAATCAACGTCATAAGGCTAGTAGCAGCACGATGAGTGGATTTAGGTACGATGATTCTAAGTGAAATAAGTCACACAGAAAAAGACACTTATCATAAGATATCACTTCTAGAGGGAATGTAAAAACCGCTACGCTTGAACTGAATTGCAAAACAGAACAGAGTCCCACGTTTAGGAAACACACTATGGCTTCTGAACGGGAAAGGTGAGGTGGGGTGATGCATAAAACAAGGGTTTCAAATTAGCTCAGATACCGTTCCATAAACCCAATATGTAAGAGACAAGACCTATTCCTTTTTCAGTGAACTGGACTCAACACCCCCTATTCACCACACAAGAATATATCTGACTAGTAAGAATCTTCAAACCTATGTATTGATATCTCTCTGTAAGTGAGTCAAGGGGGTGTAAAGCGGCATAAACACAGCCGTGAAAAGCAGCTAAACCCCATTATAAAAATAAATTACTTTTCAAAACCCGTGAAACAAAGACAGTGAAAGAGAGAGAAATTCTTACAAAATTCGTTCAGGGGCTGTGATGCAACCTGGATTGACCATATCTAGACCCACAGCTGATTGAGACATAAGGGTGGACACTCTTGGGGCTGCGAGGTTCGGTGAGGTTGGGTGAGCCAACGCAGACCCTTTCAAGTAATACTGCATGGTACCCATCCCATGGGTCCCAAATCTCCAGGTTCAAGGGCATCTTCCTACGTCGAAAACAGGCATGAGAAACCCAGAAGATGGTACACCGTGTGATCGGGAAAGGTTTCTAAAACGCAGCTCATTTCTCATCTCCTTTGCTCGGGTTCGCCATTCCAGCCGATTTACTAGCCATCTCCCTCCTTGGAGAATCAGCACCTTTAACCTCCTGTTCCGTACAGGTTGCAATTTGTCCTGAGGATGAAGGGGAAGAGGGGGAACCAATGAGAGACTAGCTCTAGGTGTTGGGACAGGCACAGGTCACTCTATTTTCCCATCAGGAAGAAGAATTAAGCACAAGCTCAGCCTGCCCCCCAGAACCAGAAGAGGGCCTGAAGCAATCCTGCGCTTTTGCGGCCAGCTCCCAAAAAAGCGAGTTGAAAAATGGAGCTCAGGGGCACTACAATTCACAAACCTGCAGAGTTTTAAATGATACCTCTCGTCCACAAATATATTAAGGGAAGGCAACGAAGAGGCTTTGAAAGCAAGGCAGAATTGCAGGAAACAGATTTCAGGAGGTAGATTCGAATCGCCTTGAAAGCACATGAAAAGCGGCAAAACGTGGACAATGATGCCCTTGGCCAAAAAGGGCGTATGCGTTTTTTCCTGAATATATTCAGGAAAAAACGCATACGCCCTTTTTGGCCAACCAAGCAACCTGGAAAGGCCAATCAGCGCTCCAAAGAAGTCTCGCTTCCCAGCGGGCAAAAGGGCCATGCGGAAAAAAGTGTCCAAACCAGAAATGCAGGACCGGCCATGGAGAAATGGGAGCCTTGCTACGCTGATGGGTGGGATGTAAATTGCCAACAGCCACTCTGGAGAAGTGTACGGTGTGTTCTGAAACATCTAAAAAACACAGCTTGGAGAGCATAGGGCACTTCCACTCATGGGCGTATAAATTGGGAAAACTAAAAATCAGCAAGACACAGGCACCCCAATGTTTAGGGCTGCTCTGTGGACAAGAACCCCCACTTCATTACACCTTAAATATCCTAGGAAAGAGAAAAATGGATAAAGAAGTTGTGGTCCTCATGTACAATGGAATATCACTCAGCCATGAAATCAACGTCATAAGGCTAGTAGCAGCACGATGAGTGGATTTAGGTACGACGATTCTAAGTGAAATAAGTCACACAGAAAAAGACACTTATCATAATATATCACTTCTAGAGGGAATGTAAAAACCGCTACACTTGAACTGAATTGCAAAACAGAACAGAGTCCCACGTTTAGGAAACACACTATGGCTGCTGAACGGGAAAGGTGAGGTGGGGTGATGCATAAAACAAGGGTTTCAAATTAGCTCCGATACCGTTCCATAAACCCAATATGTAATAGACAAGACCTACTCCTTGCTCAGTGAACTGGACTCAACACCCCCTATTCACCGCACAAGAATATATCTGACTAGTAAGAATCTTCAAACCTATGTATTGATATCTCTCTGTAAGTGAGTCAAGGGGGTGTAAAGCGGCATAAACACAGCCGTGAAAAGCAGCTAAACCCCATTATAAAAATAAATTACTTTTCAAAACCCGTGAAACAAAGACAGTGAAAGAGAGAGAAATTCTTACAAAATTCGTTCAGGGGCTGTGATGCAACCTGGATTGACCATATCTAGACCCACAGCTGATTGAGACATAAGGGTGGACACTCTTGGGGCTGAGAGGTTCGGTGAGGTTGGGTGAGCCAACGCAGACCCTTTCAAGTAATACTGCATGGTACCCATCCCATGGGTCCCAAATCTCCAGGTTCAAGGGCATCTTCCTACGTCGAAAACAGGCATGAGAAACCCAGAAGATGGTACACCGTGTGATCGGGAAAGGTTTCTAAAACGTACCTCATTTCTCATCTCCTTTGCTCGGGTTCGCCATTCCAGCCGATTTACTAGCCATCTCCCTCCTTGGAGAATCAGCACCTTTAACCTCCTGTTCCGTACAGGTTGCAATTTGTCCTGAGGATGAAGGGGAAGAGGGGGAACCAATGAGAGACTAGCTCTAGGTGTTGGGACAGGCACAGGTCACTCTATTTTCCCATCAGGAAGAAGAATTAAGCACAAGCTCAGCCTGCCCCCCAGAACCAGAAGAGGGCCTGAAGCAATCCTGCGCTTTTGCGGCCAGCTCCCAAAAAAGCGAGTTGAAAAATGGAGCTCAGGGGCACTGCAATTCACAAACCTGCAGAGTTTTAAATGATACCTCTCGTCCACAAATATATTAAGGGAAGGCAACGAAGAGGCTTTGAAAGCAAGGCAGAATTGCAGGAAACAGATTTCAGGAGGTAGATTCGAATCGCCTTGAAAGCACATGAAAAGCGGCAAAACGTGGACAATGATGCCCTTGGCCAAAAAGGGCGTATGCGTTTTTTCCTGAATATATTCAGGAAAAAACGCATACACCCTTTTTGGCCAACCAAGCAACCTGGAAAGGCCAATCAGCGCTCCAAAGAAGTCTCGCTTCCCAGCGGGCAAAAGGGCCATGCGGAAAAAAGTGTCCAAACCAGAAATGCAGGACCGGCCATGGAGAAATGGGAGCCTTGCTACGCTGATGGGTGGGATGTAAATTGCCAACAGCCACTCTGGAGAAGTGTACGGTGTGTTCTGAAACATCTAAAAAACACAGCTTGGAGAGCATAGGGCACTTCCACTCATGGGCGTATAAATTGGGAAAACTAAAAATCAGCAAGACACAGGCACCCCAATGTTTAGGGCTGCTCTGTGGACAAGAACCCCCACTTCATTACACCTTAAATATCCTAGGAAAGAGAAAAATGGATAAAGAAGTTGTGGTCCTCATGTACAATGGAATATCACTCAGCCATGAAATCAACGTCATAAGGCTAGTAGCAGCACGATGAGTGGATTTAGGTACGACGATTCTAAGTGAAATAAGTCACACAGAAAAAGACACTTATCATAATATATCACTTCTAGAGGGAATGTAAAAACCGCTACACTTGAACTGAATTGCAAAACAGAACAGAGTCCCACGTTTAGGAAACACACTATGGCTGCTGAACGGGAAAGGTGAGGTGGGGTGATGCATAAAACAAGGGTTTCAAATTAGCTCCGATACCGTTCCATAAACCCAATATGTAATAGACAAGACCTACTCCTTGCTCAGTGAACTGGACTCAACACCCCCTATTCACCGCACAAGAATATATCTGACTAGTAAGAATCTTCAAACCTATGTATTGATATCTCTCTGTAAGTGAGTCAAGGGGGTGTAAAGCGGCATAAACACAGCCGTGAAAAGCAGCTAAACCCCATTATAAAAATAAATTACTTTTCAAAACCCGTGAAACAAAGACAGTGAAAGAGAGAGAAATTCTTACAAAATTCGTTCAGGGGCTGTGATGCAACCTGGATTGACCATATCTAGACCCACAGCTGATTGAGACATAAGGGTGGACACTCTTGGGGCTGAGAGGTTCGGTGAGGTTGGGTGAGCCAACGCAGACCCTTTCAAGTAATACTGCATGGTACCCATCCCATGGGTCCCAAATCTCCAGGTTCAAGGGCATCTTCCTACGTCGAAAAGAGGCATGAGAAACCCAGAAGATGGTACACCGTGTGATCGGGAAAGGTTTCTAAAACGTACCTCATTTCTCATCTCCTTTGCTCGGGTTCGCCATTCCAGCCGATTTACTAGCCATCTCCCTCCTTGGAGAATCAGCACCTTTAACCTCCTGTTCCGTACAGGTTGCAATTTGTCCTGAGGATGAAGGGGAAGAGGGGGAACCAATGAGAGACTAGCTCTAGGTGTTGGGACAGGCACAGGTCACTCTATTTTCCCATCAGGAAGAAGAATTAAGCACAAGCTCAGCCTGCCCCCCAGAACCAGAAGAGGGCCTGAAGCAATCCTGCGCTTTTGCGGCCAGCTCCCAAAAAAGCGAGTTGAAAAATGGAGCTCAGGGGCACTGCAATTCACAAACCTGCAGAGTTTTAAATGATACCTCTCGTCCACAAATATATTAAGGGAAGGCAACGAAGAGGCTTTGAAAGCAAGGCAGAATTGCAGGAAACAGATTTCAGGAGGTAGATTCGAATCGCCTTGAAAGCACATGAAAAGCGGCAAAACGTGGACAATGATGCCCTTGGCCAAAAAGGGCGTATGCGTTTTTTCCTGAATATATTCAGGAAAAAACGCATACGCCCTTTTTGGCCAACCAAGCAACCTGGAAAGGCCAATTAGCGCTCCAAAGAAGTCTCGCTTCCCAGCGGGCAAAAGGACCATGCGGAAAAATGTGTCCAAACCAGAAATGCAGGACCGGCCATGGAGAAATGGGAGCCTTGCTACGCTGATGGGTGGGATGTAAATTGCCAACAGCCACTCTGGAGAAGTGTACGGTGTGTTCTGAAACATCTAAAAAACACAGCTTGGAGAGCATAGGGCACTTCCACTCATGGGCGTATAAATTGGGAAAACTAAAAATCAGCAAGACACAGGCACCCCAAAGTTTAGGGCTGCTCTGTGGACAAGAACCCCCACTTCATTACACCTTAAATATCCTAGGAAAGAGAAAAATGGATAAAGAAGTTGTGGTCCTCATGTACAATGGAATATCACTCAGCCATGAAATCAACGTCATAAGGCTAGTAGCAGCACGATGAGTGGATTTAGGTACGACGATTCTAAGTGAAATAAGTCACACAGAAAGAGACACTTATCATAATATATCACTTCTAGAGGGAATGTAAAAACCGCTACACTTGAACTGAATTACAAACAGAACAGAGTCACACGTTTAGAAAACACACTATGGCTGCTGAACGGGAAAGGTGAGGTGGGGTGATGCATAAAACAAGGGTTTCAAATTAGCTCCGATACCGTTCCATAAACCCAATATGTAAGAGACAAGACCTATTCCTTTTTCAGTGAACTGGACTCAACACCCCCTATTCACCGCACAAGAATATATCTGACTAGTAAGAATCTTCAAACCTATGTATTGATATCTCTCTGTAAGTGAGTCAAGGGGGTGTAAAGCGGCATAAACACAGCCGTGAAAAGCAGCTAAACCCCATTATAAAAATAAATTACTTTTCAAAACCCGTGAAACAAAGACAGTGAAAGAGAGAGAAATTCTTACAAAATTCGTTCAGGGGCTGTGATGCAACCTGGATTGACCATATCTAGACCCACAGCTGATTGAGACATAAGGGTGGACACTCTTGGGGCTGCGAGGTTCGGTGAGGTTGGGTGAGCCAACGCAGACCCTTTCAAGTAATACTGCATGGTACCCATCCCATGGGTCCCAAATCTCCAGGTTCAAGGGCATCTTCCTACGTCGAAAACAGGCATGAGAAACCCAGAAGATGGTACACCGTGTGATCGGGAAAGGTTTCTAAAACGTACCTCATTTCTCATCTCCTTTGCTCGGGTTCGCCATTCCAGCCGATTTACTAGCCATCTCCCTCCTTGGAGAATCAGCACCTTTAACCTCCTGTTCCGTACAGGTTGCAATTTGTCCTGAGGATGAAGGGGAAGAGGGGGAACCAATGAGAGACTAGCTCTAGGTGTTTGGACAGGCACAGGTCACTCTATTTTCCCATCAGGAAGAAGAATTAAGCACAAGCTCAGCCTGCCCCCCAGAACCAGAAGAGGGCCTGAAGCAATCCTGCGCTTTTGCGGCCAGCTCCCAAAAAAGCGAGTTGAAAAATGGAGCTCAGGGGCACTGCAGTTCACAAACCTGCAGAGTTTTAAATGATACCTCTCGTCCACAAATATATTAAGGGAAGGCAACGAAGAGGCTTTGAAAGCAAGGCAGAATTGCAGGAAACAGATTTCAGGAGGTAGATTCGAATCGCCTTGAAAGCACATGAAAAGCGGCAAAACGTGGACAATGATGCCCTTGGCCAAAAAGGGCGTATGCGTTTTTTCCTGAATATATTCAGGAAAAAACGCATACGCCCTTTTTGGCCAACCAAGCAACCTGGAAAGGCCAATTAGCGCTCCAAAGAAGTCTCGCTTCCCAGCGGGCAAAAGGACAATGCAGAAAAAAGTGTCCAAACCAGAAATGCAGGACCGGCCATGGAGAAATGGGAGCCTTGCTACGCTGATGGGTGGGATGTAAATTGCCAACAGCCACTCTGGAGAAGTGTACGGTGTGTTCTGAAACATCTAAAAAACACAGCTTGGAGAGCATAGGGCACTTCCACTCATGGGCGTATAAATTGGGAAAACTAAAAATCAGCAAGACACAGGCACCCCAAAGTTTAGGGCTGCTCTGTGGACAAGAACCCCCACTTCATTACACCTTAAATATCCTAGGAAAGAGAAAAATGGATAAAGAAGTTGTGGTCCTCATGTACAATGGAATATCACTCAGCCATGAAATCAACGTCATAAGGCTAGTAGCAGCACGATGAGTGGATTTAGGTACGACGATTCTAAGTGAAATAAGTCACACAGAAAAAGACACTTATCATAAGATGTCACTTCTAGAGGGAATGTAAAAACCGCTACACTTGAACTGAATTGCAAAACAGAACAGAGTCCCACGTTTAGGAAACACACTATGGCTGCTGAACGGGAAAGGTGAGGTGGGGTGATGCATAAAACAAGGGTTTCAAATTAGCTCAGATACCGTTCCATAAACCCAATATGTAAGAGACAAGACCTATTCCTTTTTCAGTGAACTGGACTCAACACCCCCTATTCACCGCACAAGAATATATCTGACTAGTAAGAATCTTCAAACCTATGTATTGATATCTCTCTGTAAGTGAGTCAAGGGGGTGTAAAGCGGCATAAACACAGCCGTGAAAAGCAGCTAAACCCCATTATAAAAATAAATTACTTTTCAAAACCCGTGAAACAAAGACAGTGAAAGAGAGAGAAATTCTTACAAAATTCGTTCAGGGGCTGTGATGCAACCTGGATTGACCATATCTAGACCCACAGCTGATTGAGACATAAGGGTGGACACTCTTGGGGCTGAGAGGTTCGGTGAGGTTGGGTGAGCCAACGCAGACCCTTTCAAGTAATACTGCATGGTACCCATCCCATGGGTCCCAAATCTCCAGGTTCAAGGGCATCTTCCTACGTCGAAAACAGGCATGAGAAACCCAGAAGATGGTACACCGTGTGATCGGGAAAGGTTTCTAAAACGCACCTCATTTCTCATCTCCTTTGCTCGGGTTCGCCATTCCAGCCGATTTACTAGCCATCTCCCTCCTTGGAGAATCAGCACCTTTAACCTCCTGTTCCGTACAGGTTGCAATTTGTCCTGAGGATGAACGGGAAGAGGGGGAACCAATGAGAGACTAGCTCTAGGTGTTGGGACAGGCACAGGTCACTCTATTTTCCCATCAGGAAGAAGAATTAAGCACAAGCTCAGCCTGCCCCCCAGAACCAGAAGAGGGCCTGAAGCAATCCTGCGCTTTTGCGGCCAGCTCCCAAAAAAGCGAGTTGAAAAATGGAGCTCAGGGGCACTGCAATTCACAAACCTGCAGAGTTTTAAATGATACCTCTCGTCCACAAATATATTAAGGGAAGGCAACGAAGAGGCTTTGAAAGCAAGGCAGAATTGCAGGAAACAGATTTCAGGTGGTAGATTCGAATCGCCTTGAAAGCACATGAAAAGCGGCAAAACGTGGACAATGATGCCCTTGGCCAAAAAGGGCGTATGCGTTTTTTCCTGAATATATTCAGGAAAAAACGCATACGCCCTTTTTGGCCAACCAAGCAACCTGGAAAGGCCAATCAGCGCTCCAAAGAAGTCTCGCTTCCCAGCGGGCAAAAGGGCCATGCGGAAAAAAGTGTCCAAACCAGAAATGCAAGACCGGCCATGGAGAAATGGGAGCATTGCTACGCTGATGGGTGGGATGTAAATTGCCAACAGCCACTCTGGAGAAGTGTACGGTGTGTTCTGAAACATCTAAAAAACACAGCTTGGAGAGCATAGGGCACTTCCACTCATGGGCGTATAAATTGGGAAAACTAAAAATCAGCAAGACACAGGCACCCCAAAGTTTAGGGCTGCTCTGTGGACAAGAACCCCCACTTCATTACACCTTAAATATCCTAGGAAAGAGAAAAATGGATAAAGAAGTTGTGGTCCTCATGTACAATGGAATATCACTCAGCCATGAAATCCACGTCATAAGGCTAGTAGCAGCACGATGAGTGGATTTAGGTACGACGATTCTAAGTGAAATAAGTCACACAGAAAAAGACACTTATCATAAGATATCACTTCTAGAGGGAATGTAAAAACCGCTACACTTGAACTGAATTGCAAAACTGAACAGAGTCCCACGTTTAGGAAACACACTATGGCTGCTGAACGGGAAAGGTGAGGTGGGGTGATGCATAAAACAAGGGTTTCAAATTAGCTCCGATACCGTTCCATAAACCCAATATGTAAGAGACAAGACCTATTCCTTTTTCACTGAACTGGACTCAACACCCCCTATTCACCGCACAAGAATATATCTGACTAGTAAGAATCTTCAAACCTATGTATTGATATCTCTCTGTAAGTGAGTCAAGGGGGTGTAAAGCGGCATAAACACAGCCGTGAAAAGCAGCTAAACCCCATTATAAAAATAAATTACTTTTCAAAACCCGTGAAACAAAGACAGTGAAAGAGAGAGAAATTCTTACAAAATTCGTTCAGGGGCTGTGATGCAACCTGGATTGACCATATCTAGACCCACAGCTGATTGAGACATAAGGGTGGACACTCTTGGGGCTGAGAGGTTCGGTGAGGTTGGGTGAGCCAACGCAGACCCTTTCAAGTAATACTGCATGGTACCCATCCCATGGGTCCCAAATCTCCAGGTTCAAGGGCATCTTCCTACGTCGAAAACAGGCATGAGAAACCCAGAAGATGGTACACCGTGTGATCGGGAAAGGTTTCTAAAACGCACCTCATTTCTCATCTCCTTTGCTCGGGTTCGCCATTCCAGCCGATTTACTAGCCATCTCCCTCCTTGGAGAATCAGCACCTTTAACCTCCTGTTCCGTACAGGTTGCAATTTGTCCTGAGGATGAAGGGGAAGAGGGGGAACCAATGAGAGACTAGCTCTAGGTGTTGGGACAGGCACAGGTCACTCTATTTTCCCATCAGGAAGAAGAATTAAGCACAAGCTCAGCCTGCCCCCCAGAACCAGAAGAGGGCCTGAAGCAATCCTGCGCTTTTGCGGCCAGCTCCCAAAAAAGCGAGTTGAAAAATGGAGCTCAGGGGCACTGCAATTCACAGACCTGCAGAGTTTTAAATGATACCTCTCGTCCACAAATATATTAAGGGAAGGCAACGAAGAGGCTTTGAAAGCAAGGCAGAATTGCAGGAAACAGATTTCAGGAGGTAGATTCGAATCGCCTTGAAAGCACATGAAAAGCGGCAAAACGTGGACAATGATGCCCTTGGCCAAAAAGGGCGTATGCGTTTTTTCCTGAATATATTCAGGAAAAAACGCATACGCCCTTTTTGGCCAACCAAGCAACCTGGAAAGGCCAATCAGCGCTCCAAAGAAGTCTCGCTTCCCAGCGGGCAAAAGGGCCATGCGGAAAAAAGTGTCCAAACCAGAAATGCAGGACCGGCCATGGAGAAATGGGAGCCTTGCTACGCTGATGGGTGGGATGTAAATTGCCAACAGCCACTCTGGAGAAGTGTATGGTGTGTTCTGAAACATATAAAAAACACAGCTTGGAGAGCATAGGGCACTTCCACTCATGGCCGTATAAATTGGGAAAACTAAAAATCAGCAAGACACAGGCACCCCAAAGTTTAGGGCTGCTCTGTGGACAAGAACCCCCACTTCATTACACCTTAAATATCCTAGGAAAGAGAAAAATGGATAAAGAAGTTGTGGTCCTCATGTACAATGGAATATCACTCAGCCATGAAATCAACGTCATAAGGCTAGTAGCAGCACGATGAGTGGATTTAGGTACGACGATTCTAAGTGAAATAAGTCACACAGAAAAAGACACTTATCATAAGATATCACTTAGAGAGGGAATGTAAAAACCGCTACACTTGAACTGAATTGCAAAACAGAACACAGTCCCACGTTTAGGAAACACACTATGGCTGCTGAACGGGAAAGGTGAGGTGGGGTGATGCATAAAACAAGGGTTTCAAATTAGCTCCGATACCGTTCCATAAACCCAATATGTAAGAGACAAGACCTATTCCTTTTTCAGTGAACTGGACTCAACACCCCCTATTCACCTCACAAGATTATATCTGACTAGTAAGAATCTTCAAACCTATATATTGATATCTCTCTGTAAGTGAGTCAAGGGGGTGTAAAGCGGCATAAACACAGCCGTGAAAAGCAGCTAAACCCCATTATAAAAATAAATTACTTTTCAAAACCCGTGAAACAAAGACAGTGAAAGAGAGAGAAATTCTTACAAAATTCGTTCAGGGGCTGTGATGCAACCTGGATTGACCATATCTAGACCCACAGCTGATTGAGACATAAGGGTGGACACTCTTGGGGCTGAGAGGTTCGGTGAGGTTGGGTGAGCCAACGCAGACCCTTTCAAGTAATACTGCATGGTACCCATCCCATGGGTCCCAAATCTCCAGGTTCAAGGGCATCTTCCTACGTCGAAAACAGGCATGAGAAACCCAGAAGATGGTACACCGTGTGATCGGGAAAGGTTTCTAAAACGCAGCTCATTTCTCATCTCCTTTGCTCGGGTTCGCCATTCCAGCCGATTTACTAGCCATCTCCCTCCTTGGAGAATCAGCACCTTTAACCTCCTGTTCCGTACAGGTTGCAATTTGTCCTGAGGATGAAGGGGAAGAGGGGGAACCAATGAGAGACTAGCTCTAGGTGTTGGGACAGGCACAGGTCACTCTATTTTCCCATCAGGAAGAAGAATTAAGCACAAGCTCAGCCTGCCCCCCAGAACCAGAAGAGGGCCTGAAGCAATCCTGCGCTTTTGCGGCCAGCTCCCAAAAAAGCGAGTTGAAAAATGGAGCTCAGGGGCACTGCAATTCACAAACCTGCAGAGTTTTAAATGATACCTCTCGTCCACAAATATATTAAGGGAAGGCAACGAAGAGGCTTTGAAAGCAAGGCAGAATTGCAGGAAACAGATTTCAGGAGGTAGATTCGAATCGCCTTGAAAGCACATGAAAAGCGGCAAAACGTGGACAATGATGCCCTTGGCCAAAAAGGGCGTATGCGTTTTTTCCTGAATATATTCAGGAAAAAACGCATACGCCCTTTTTGGCCAACCAAGCAACCTGGAAAGGCCAATCAGCGCTCCAAAGAAGTCTCGCTTCCCAGCGGGCAAAAGGGCCATGCGGAAAAAAGTGTCCAAACCAGAAATGCAGGACCGGCCATGGAGAAATGGGAGCCTTGCTACGCTGATGGGTGGGATGTAAATTGCCAACAGCCACTCTGGAGAAGTGTACGGTGTGTTCTGAAACATCTAAAAAACACAGCTTGGAGAGCATAGGGCACTTCCACTCATGGGCGTATAAATTGGGAAAACTAAAAATCAGCAAGACACAGGCACCCCAAAGTTTAGGGCTGCTCTGTGGACAAGAACCCCCACTTCATTACACCTTAAATATCCTAGGAAAGAGAAAAATGGATAAAGAAGTTGTGGTCCTCATGTACAATGGAATATCACTCAGCCATGAAATCAACGTCATAAGGCTAGTAGCAGCACGATGAGTGGATTTAGGTACGACGATTCTAAGTGAAATAAGTCACACAGAAAAAGACACTTATCATAAGATATCACTTAGAGAGGGAATGTAAAAACCGCTACACTTGAACTGAATTGCAAAACAGAACAGAGTCCCACGTTTAGGAAACACACTATGGCTGCTGAACGGGAAAGGTGAGGTGGGGTGATGCATAAAACAAGGGTTTCAAATTAGCTCAGATACCGTTCCATAAACCCAATATGTAAGAGACAAGACCTATTCCTTTTTCAGTGAACTGGACTCAACACCCCCTATTCACCGCACAAGAATATATCTGAGTAGTAAGAATCTTCAAACCTATGTATTGATATCTCTCTGTAAGTGAGTCAAGGGGGTGTAAAGCGGCATAAACACAGCCGTGAAAAGCAGCTAAACCCCATTATAAAAATAAATTACTTTTCAAAACCCCTGAAACAAAGACAGTGAAAGAGAGAGAAATTCTTACAAAATTCGTTCAGGGGCTGTGATGCAACCTGGATTGACCATATCTAGACCCACAGCTGATTGAGACATAAGGGTGGACACTCTTGGGGCTGAGAGGTTCGGTGAGGTTGGGTGAGCCAACGCAGACCCTTTCAAGTAATACTGCATGGTACCCATCCCATGGGTCCCAAATCTCCAGGTTCAAGGGCATCTTCCTACGTCGAAAACAGGCATGAGAAACCCAGAAGATGGTACACCGTGTGATCGGGAAAGGTTTCTAAAACGCACCTCATTTCTCATCTCCTTTGCTCGGGTTCGCCATTCCAGCCGATTTACTAGCCATCTCCCTCCTTGGAGAATCAGCACCTTTAACCTCCTGTTCCGTACAGGTTGCAATTTGTCCTGAGGATGAAGGGGAAGAGGGGGAACCAATGAGAGACTAGCTCTAGGTGTTGGGACAGGCACAGGTCACTCTATTTTCCCATCAGGAAGAAGAATTAAGCACAAGCTCAGCCTGCCCCCCAGAACCAGAAGAGGGCCTGAAGCAATCCTGTGCTTTTGCGGCCAGCTCCCAAAAAAGCGAGTTGAAAAATGGAGCTCAGGGGCACTGCAATTCACAAACCTGCAGAGTTTTAAATGATACCTCTCGTCCACAAATATATTAAGGGAAGGCAACGAAGAGGCTTTGAAAGCAAGCCAGAATTGCAGGAAACAGATTTCAGGAGGTAGATTCGAATCGCCTTGAAAGCACATGAAAAGCAGCAAAACGTGGACAATGATGCCCTTGGCCAAAAAGGGCGTATGCGTTTTTTCCTGAATATATTCAGGAAAAAACGCATACGCCCTTTTTGGCCAACCAAGCAACCTGGAAAGGCCAATTAGCGCTCCAAAGAAGTCTCGCTTCCCAGCGGGCAAAAGGGCCATGCGGAAAAATGTGTCCAAACCAGAAATGCAGGACCGGCCATGGAGAAATGGGAGCCTTGCTACGCTGATGGGTGGGATGTAAATTGCCAACAGCCACTCTGGAGAAGTGTACGGTGTGTTCTGAAACATCTAAAAACACACCTTGGAGAGCATAGGGCACTTCCACTCATGGGCGTATAAATTGGGAAAACTAAAAATCAGCAAGACACAGGCACCCCAAAGTTTAGGGCTGCTCTGTGGACAAGAACCCCCACTTCATTACACCTTAAATATCCTAGGAAAGAGAAAAATGGATAAAGAAGTTGTGGTCCTCATGTACAATGGAATATCACTCAGCCATGAAATCAACGTCATAAGGCTAGTAGCAGCACGATGAGTGGATTTAGGTACGACGATTCTAAGTGAAATAAGTCACACAGAAAAAGACACTTATCATAAGATATCACTTAGAGAGGGAATGTAAAAACCGCTACACTTGAACTGAATTGCAAAACAGAACAGAGTCCCACGTTTAGGAAATACACTATGGCTGCTGAACGGGAAAGGTGAGGTGGGGTGATGCATAAAACAAGGGTTTCAAATTAGCTCAGATACCGTTCCATAAACCCAATATGTAAGAGACAAGTCCTATTCCTTTTTCAGTGAACTGGACTCAACACCCCCTATTCACCGCACAAGAATATATCTGACTAGTAAGAATCTTCAAACCTATGTATTGATATCTCTCTGTAAGTGAGTCAAGGGGGTGTAAAGCGGCATAAACACAGCCGTGAAAAGCAGCTAAACCCCATTATAAAAATAAATTACTTTTCAAAACCCGTGAAACAAAGACAGTGAAAGAGAGAGAAATTCTTACAAAATTCGTTCAGGGGCTGTGATGCAACCTGGATTGACCATATCTAGACCCACAGCTGATTGAGACATAAGGGTGGACACTCTTGGGGCTGAGAGGTTCGGTGAGGTTGGGTGAGCCAACGCAGACCCTTTCAAGTAATACTGCATGGTACCCATCCCATGGGTCCCAAATCTCCAGGTTCAAGGGCATCTTCCTACGTCGAAAACAGGCATGAGAAACCCAGAAGATGGTACACCGTGTGATCGGGAAAGGTTTCTAAAACGCACCTCATTTCTCATCTCCTTTGCTCGGGTTCGCCATTCCAGCCGATTTACTAGCCATCTCCCTCCTTGGAGAATCAGCACCTTTAACCTCCTGTTCCGTACAGGTTGCAATTTGTCCTGAGGATGAACGGGAAGAGGGGGAACCAATGAGAGACTAGCTCTAGGTGTTGGGACAGGCACAGGTCACTCTATTTTCCCATCAGGAAGAAGAATTAAGCACAAGCTCAGCCTGCCCCCCAGAACCAGAAGAGGGCCTGAAGCAATCCTGCGCTTTTGCGGCCAGCTCCCAAAAAAGCGAGTTGAAAAATGGAGCTCAGGGGCACTGCAATTCACAAACCTGCAGAGTTTTAAATGATACCTCTCGTCCACAAATATATTAAGGGAAGGCAACGAAGAGGCTTTGAAAGCAAGGCAGAATTGCAGGAAACAGATTTCAGGAGGTAGATTCGACTCGCCTTGAAAGCACATGAAAAGCGGCAAAACGTGGACAATGATGCCCTTGGCCAAAAAGGGCGTATGCGTCTTTTCCTGAATATATTCAGGAAAAAACGCATACGCCCTTTTTGGCCAACCAAGCAACCTGGAAAGGCCAATCAGCGCTCCAAAGAAGTCTCGCTTCCCAGCGGGCAAAAGGGCCATGGGGAAAAAAGTGTCCAAACCAGAAATGCAGGACCGGCCATGGAGAAATGGGAGCCTTGCTACGCTGATGGGTGGGATGTAAATTGCCAACAGCCACTCTGGAGAAGTGTACGGTGTGTTCTGAAACATCTAAAAAACACAGCTTGGAGAGCATAGGGCACTTCCACTCATGGGCGTATAAATTGGGAAAACTAAAAATCAGCAAGACACAGGCACCCCAAAGTTTAGGGCTGCTCTGTGGACAAGAACCCCCACTTCATTACACCTTAAATATCCTAGGAAAGAGAAAAATGGATAAAGAAGTTGTGGTCCTCATGTACAATGGAATATCACTCAGCCATGAAATCAACGTCATAAGGCTAGTAGCAGCAAGATGAGTGGATTTAGGTACGACGATTCTAAGTGAAATAAGTCACACAGAAAAATACACTTATCATAAGATATCACTTAGAGAGGGAATGTAAAAACCGCTACACTTGAACTGAATTGCAAAACAGAACAGAGTCCCACGTTTAGGAAACACACTATGGCTGCTGAACGGGAAAGGTGAGGTGGGGTGATGCATAAAACAAGGGTTTCAAATTAGCTCAGATACCGTTCCATAAACCCAATATGTAAGAGACAAGACCTATTCCTTTTTCAGTGAACTGGACTCAACACCCCCTATTCACCGCACAAGAATATATCTGACTAGTAAGAATCTTCAAACCTATGTATTGATATCTCTCTGTAAGTGAGTCAAGGGGGTGTAAAGCGGCATAAACACAGCCGTGAAAAGCAGCTAAACCCCATTATAAAAATAAATTACTTTTCAAAACCCGTGAAACAAAGACAGTGAAAGAGAGAGAAATTCTTACAAAATTCGTTCAGGGGCTGTGATGCAACCTGGATTGACCATATCTAGACCCACAGCTGATTGAGACATAAGGGTGGACACTCTTGGGGCTGAGAGGTTCGGTGAGGTTGGGTGAGCCAACGCAGACCCTTTCAAGTAATACTGCATGGTACCCATCCCATGGGTCCCAAATCTCCAGGTTCAAGGGCATCTTCCTACGTCGAAAACAGGCATGAGAAACCCAGAAGATGGTACACCGTGTGATCGGGAAAGGTTTCTAAAACGCACCTCATTTCTCATCTCCTTTGCTCGGGTTCGCCATTCCAGCCGATTTACTAGCCATCTCCCTCCTTGGAGAATCAGCACCTTTAACCTCCTGTTCCGTACAGGTTGCAATTTGTCCTGAGGATGAAGGGGAAGAGGGGGAACCAATGAGAGACTAGCTCTAGGTGTTGGGACAGGCACAGGTCACTCTATTTTCCCATCAGGAAGAAGAATTAAGCACAAGCTCAGCCTGCCCCCCAGAACCAGAAGAGGGCCTGAAGCAATCCTGTGCTTTTGCGGCCAGCTCCCAAAAAAGCGAGTTGAAAAATGGAGCTCAGGGGCACTGCAATTCACAAACCTGCAGAGTTTTAAATGATACCTCTCGTCCACAAATATATTAAGGGAAGGCAACGAAGAGGCTTTGAAAGCAAGCCAGAATTGCAGGAAACAGATTTCAGGAGGTAGATTCGAATCGCCTTGAAAGCACATGAAAAGCAGCAAAACGTGGACAATGATGCCCTTGGCCAAAAAGGGCGTATGCGTTTTTTCCTGAATATATTCAGGAAAAAACGCATACGCCCTTTTTGGCCAACCAAGCAACCTGGAAAGGCCAATTAGCGCTCCAAAGAAGTCTCGCTTCCCAGCGGGCAAAAGGGCCATGCGGAAAAATGTGTCCAAACCAGAAATGCAGGACCGGCCATGGAGAAATGGGAGCCTTGCTACGCTGATGGGTGGGATGTAAATTGCCAACAGCCACTCTGGAGAAGTGTACGGTGTGTTCTGAAACATCTAAAAACACACCTTGGAGAGCATAGGGCACTTCCACTCATGGGCGTATAAATTGGGAAAACTAAAAATCAGCAAGACACAGGCACCCCAAAGTTTAGGGCTGCTCTGTGGACAAGAACCCCCACTTCATTACACCTTAAATATCCTAGGAAAGAGAAAAATGGATAAAGAAGTTGTGGTCCTCATGTACAATGGAATATCACTCAGCCATGAAATCAACGTCATAAGGCTAGTAGCAGCACGATGAGTGGATTTAGGTACGACGATTCTAAGTGAAATAAGTCACACAGAAAAAGACACTTATCATAAGATATCACTTAGAGAGGGAATGTAAAAACCGCTACACTTGAACTGAATTGCAAAACAGAACAGAGTCCCACGTTTAGGAAACACACTATGGCTGCTGAACGGGAAAGGTGAGGTGGGGTGATGCATAAAACAAGGGTTTCAAATTAGCTCAGATACCGTTCCATAAACCCAATATGTAAGAGACAAGTCCTATTCCTTTTTCAGTGAACTGGACTCAACACCCCCTATTCACCGCACAAGAATATATCTGACTAGTAAGAATCTTCAAACCTATGTATTGATATCTCTCTGTAAGTGAGTCAAGGGGGTGTAAAGCGGCATAAACACAGCCGTGAAAAGCAGCTAAACCCCATTATAAAAATAAATTACTTTTCAAAACCCGTGAAACAAAGACAGTGAAAGAGAGAGAAATTCTTACAAAATTCGTTCAGGGGCTGTGATGCAACCTGGATTGACCATATCTAGACCCACAGCTGATTGAGACATAAGGGTGGACACTCTTGGGGCTGAGAGGTTCGGTGAGGTTGGGTGAGCCAACGCAGACCCTTTCAAGTAATACTGCATGGTACCCATCCCATGGGTCCCAAATCTCCAGGTTCAAGGGCATCTTCCTACGTCGAAAACAGGCATGAGAAACCCAGAAGATGGTACACCGTGTGATCGGGAAAGGTTTCTAAAACGCACCTCATTTCTCATCTCCTTTGCTCGGGTTCGCCATTCCAGCCGATTTACTAGCCATCTCCCTCCTTGGAGAATCAGCACCTTTAACCTCCTGTTCCGTACAGGTTGCAATTTGTCCTGAGGATGAACGGGAAGAGGGGGAACCAATGAGAGACTAGCTCTAGG